>NC_037671.1:6502203-6668818 GCF_003255815.1 Theropithecus gelada | reverse complement strand
TAGAAAGAAAGAAAGAAAGAAAGAAAGAAAGAAAGAAAGAAAGAGGAAGGAAGGAAGGAAGGAAGGAAGGAAGGAAGGAAGGAAGGAAGGAAGGAAGGAAGGAAGGAAGGAAGGAAAGAAGGGAGGGAGGGGGAAGGAAACGAACTGAGGCTTAGGGAAGTGGAGGAGCATGTCTAAGCCACACAGCCCTCCAGTGGTGGAGACTGGATTTAAAATCAGGGGTGTCTGACTCCAAGGCTAGGGCCCTTGACCACTGTCCTACACCCCAGCATGTGCCCCAGCCAGGGACCCGGGCGCTGTCCTCAATGCCTCCCCCTCACCACTCACCACCGCCTCGTTGCCAGGACCCGAGACTCACAGGGGTCTCAGATCCGCTCCTCCGAGGACCTCTACCCCTGGCTCGGTTCACCCACCCTCATCCTCGCCTGGATACATCCATCTCCTAAGCAGTCTCCTGTCTTCCTCTCTTCAAGCCACACTTCAAGCTGAGTAAAGGCGCTGTTCCTGCAACACAGATCAAGCCACTCCCTTGCTTAAAACACTCCAGTGGCAGTCCACAGCTTCTGGGACAAGAGCCGGCCTTTCACCCAGAGCAGCCCTTATCTGCTTCTCTAGCCTTACCGCCATCCTCGTGATTCTCAGATCCTGTGTTTGCAAATTTACCTCTTTGATAAAATGTGCTTGTAAGCCCCAAGTCAATGCTCACGGTTTTATCGTGGTCATTTACACACATACACAGAGTGGCTGAAAACGTGAGTCTCGATGTTTGTGCTCTTAGCTGAGGCTGAACAAGGCGATACTCTGCCTTGCTGCTCCAGTGCTCGTAGTGTAAGCAAGAGTCCTTTCCACTGACTATTCAGTGCCTCGTTTTCCACATTTGTGTGCTTTTTGTTGGTGATTTTCTATCTCAAACGGTCCCTATGTAAACTGTGCTTTCTGTTTTGTTGGGGTTTTGTTTTGTTTTGTTTTGAGATGGAGTCTTCCTCTGTCACCCAGGCTTGAGTACAGTGGTGTGATCTCGGCTCACTGCAACCTCCACCTCCCAAGTCCAAGCAACTCTCCTCCCTCAGCCTCCTGAGTAGCTGGGACTACAGGTGCATGCCACCATGCCCAGCTAATTTTTGTATTTTTAGTGGAGATGGGTTTTCACTATGTTGGCCAGGCTGGTCTCGAACTCCTGACCTCTGGTGATTCACCCACCAGCCTCCCAAAGTGCTGGGATTACAGGCATGAACCATGGCCCTGAAGTGCTTTCTAGTGTCCCTAAGTGCAAGAGGCTGTGATGTACCTTGTGGATGAAATACTGTGTGGTAGATAAGATTTGTGTGGGCGTGAGTTACAGGGCTATTGGCTGTGAGTGCGATGTTAATGAATCAACCATATGTTAAACAAGGCATGTTCTGTTTTGTGAAACGGAAACACACAAACAAGGTTACGTTGATCAGTTAATGTTCGTATTGTAACCAGAGACTCGAAGGAACCTAACCCTGTATTTCTCTTAGGAGCAATATTTCATTATTTGCTAATTCAGTGTTTGCAATGACTTTATAGACCATAACAATAACTTTACAGACCACAATGAGAATTGGCTGTATTTTCTCCTGGTCTGTGGCTTGTCTTTTCATTTTCTAAATGGTATGTTTTGAAGAGCAAAAGTTTTTAATTTTTTTGAAATCTACTTAATTTTTCAAAAATTTAACGGCGTGTGCTTTTTATGCACTAAGAAATCTTCGCCTAATTCAATGAGGCCACGAAGACTTTCTTCTCTGTTCTCTTGCAGAAGTTTTATAGTTTTAGCTCTTACTTTTAGGCCTATGATGCATTCTGAGTTAATATTTGTATATGATATTAGCGTCAAGGCTCTCATTTATTTATTTTTGGCACTATTTGTTGCAAAGTCTATCCTTCGCTCATTGAATTATTTGACCAAGTACCTTTGTAAAAAATAAATTGACTATATATGTGAGAGTCTATTTTTGGACTCTATATTTAGACACAATGGAGATTGGCATTTCTATCCACACTATCTTGAAGTCTTCAAACCAGGTAGGATAAGTCCTTCAACTTTCTTTTTCAAAATTGCTTTTGCTATTCTTGGTCCTTTGCATTTCCATATAAATTTTAGAATCGGCTTATACATTTCTATTTAAATCCCTGCTGGGATTTTGGTTGAGATTGCACTGAACATTTTGAGAGGTCATTTTTGAGGGAATTAATATCTTAATAATATTAAGTCTTAATTCAAGAATATGATATTATCTTCAATTACTTAAGACTTCTGAAATTTCTCTCAGGATTTTCTTGTAGTTTTTAGTGTACAAGTCTTGCACACATTTTATTTAATATTTCCCGGTTTTATTTCATTTCTTATTTATTTATTTATTTAGAGACAGAGTCTTAATCTGTCACCCAGACTGGAGTGCAGTGGCACAATCTCAGCTCACAGCAACCTCTGCCTCCCAGCTTCAAGCAATTATTGTCCCTAAGCCTCCCGAGTAGCTGGGATTACATGCGCATGCCAACACGCTCAGCTAGTTTTTGTATTTTTAGTAGAGATGGGCTTTCACCACGTTGGCCAGGCTGGTCTTAAACTCCTGACCTCAAGTGATCCACTCACCTAGGCCTCCCAAAGTGCTGGGATTACAGGTGTGAGACACCATGCCTCACCCCTGGTTTTATATTTTTGAGGCAATTTTAAATTTTCTTTTCATAATTGAGATTTTATTAGTTTTTGTTTGAGCATCGGTACTCAGACATTATGAACAATCGGCACACAATTATTAATATAGATACTGACACTCTAAAAGCCTTGTAGCTATAATTCTTTCTGCAGTTATTCCAGGGAGTTTCTTGCTTAAATTTTAAAGGCAATTCGTCCTTATGAGGACGTTAACAACAACCAATATCTTCTGCTAGTAATAAACTCTTAGACGGTAAATCGTACAAATTTACAATTTAGCACCATATACACTACATGCTCAAAAATCTCAATCCGGCTGGGCACAGTGGCTCATGCCTGTAATCCCAGCACTTTGGGAGGCAGATCATTTGAGGTCGGGAGTTCGAGACGAGCTTGACCAACATGGAGAAACCCTGTCTCTACTTAAAAAAATACAAAATTAGCCAGGCGTGGTGGTGCATGGCTGTAATCCCAGCTACTCGGGATGCTGAGGCAGCAGAATCACTTGAATCCAGGAGGTGGAGACTGCTGTGAGCTGAGATTGTGCCATTGCACTCTAGCCTGGGCGGCAAGAGCAAAACTCCATCTAAAAAAAAAAAAAAAAAAAATCTCGCCGGGCGCGGTGGCTCAAGCCTGTAATCCCAGCACTTTGGGAGGCTGAGACGGGTGGATCCCGAGGTCAGGAGATCGAGACCATCCTGGCTAACACGGTGAAACCCCGTCTCTACTAAAAAAATACAAAAAACTAGCCGGGGGAGGTGGCGGCGCCTGTAGTCCCAGCTACTCGGGAGGCTGAGGCCGGAGAATGGCGTGAACCCGGGAGGCGGAGCTTGCAGTGAGCCGAGATCCGGCCACTGCACTCCAGCCTGGGCGACAGAGCGAGACTCCGTCTCAAAAAAAAAAAAAAAAAAAAAAAATCTCAATCCTTCACAGCACATTAACAAAATTATTAGGACAGACTGGACTACCATAACCAAACCTGTCACAGAGGGCACCCAGTTCTGCCAGGGAAGCCAAGATCAGGAAGCAGTTTTCTGCTCTACAGACAACCAACATGGAAACAGAAATTAAGGAATTTAAAATGTTTTCAACATAGAAATTCATGTGTGACTCCAAATTGCCATTCTTTTTTTAGTATTATAGGATACAAAAACTCTCTTCCCACCAACTTATGGAATTATTAATGTAACATCCAAACATGCAACCCTCCCTGATTTCAACATCCCACTATTTTCTGGCTGTTGCAGAAAAAGAACCAGCACTTAATTTCGCATCTTCAAAAAATGGACATTTCCACTTATCTACATATGTTTTTTAAAAAGATGATGTATAATTCCTTCTTTCCTAAAAAATGTATTTCTAGAATTCTAGAAGCTAACATTTATACAACAGCTGGAAATCGATTTCTCTGAATTCAAAAATACGGCAGACTGAAGTCAACAGATAAGACTTAGTACAGGACCTTAATCAGATTTGGCTTCCTTCTGTCTTTCATCCGAGGCTGAACTCTACTAGTTTTCACTCTCTCTGTTTTTATAGGTGAGTCTTCTTCAGTTTCCTGGTTGGCCACTTTGTTCTTTTGCTTCCATTTTACCTTTTGTTCCAAATTTTTTGTCTGAAGAGTTATCCTTTCTGGCAGCCTTTTGTGGCTTAACTTCCACTTTTGCAGGAACAGGTGTGTCTGACAGCCTCGTCCCACTCCCCTTGGGCCCATCCTCTGCTGTCCCCCCAGCTTCACTGACCTTCCCTTGGGCATCACGGGTTGCTTTTGATGGGGAAGGAGGCTGCCTGGCTGCAGAGCGGGAGCACCTTCATAGAGGAAGTGCTCCCTCACCCAAGCTGCGGGAACCTGCTGACTCTGTTTTTCTTTTTTCTTCTTTATTTTTTAGAAAAGTTTTCGGGGCCAGGCATGGTGGCTCACGGCTGTAATCCCGGCACTTTGGGAGGCCGAGGCAGGTGGATCACTTGAGTCCAGGAGTTTGAGACCAGCCTGGGCAACATGGCGAAACCCTATCTCTACAAAATACAAAAATGAGCTGGGTATGGTGGCACATGCCTGTAATCCCAGCTACTCAGGAGGCCGAGGCAGGAGAATCGCTTGAACCCGGGAGGTGGAGGTGACAGTGAGCTAAGATGGCACCACTGCACTCCCGCCTGGGCGACAGAGTGAGACCTTGTCTCAAAAATAAAAAGAAAAGTTTTCAGTTCGCAGCAAAATGGAGAGGAGGGAATGGAGATAGGCCATACACCCACAGCCTCCACACAGGCACAGCCTCCCCCACCATCAATGCCTTGCACTATGTGATGTGTTTGCTACACTTGATGACCTTCCATGAACATATCATCATCATCATCTTCCCCCCAAGTCCTTAGTTCATGTTAGGGTTCACTCTGTATGTGGTACTTTCTATGGGTTTGGACAAATTTATATGACACATTGTAAGGAAAAACTGTATTTTTCTATCTACACTCAGAATACTTCTGGCCGTCAAATGTGTGAGTTTTTTGGAGCGTCCTACAACTCAATTTACTTCAGAAACTGTCTACTTAGATTTGCTGCGGACCCCACAGGTTAAGTGCTCGGTCCCACAGAGATGCTCCCCTACTTCAGATGCCAGAGGCAAGTCCTGACTGTCACCTGTGCTTCCAAGTTTCTGCCTGTAAATCAGAAGTTGCCTCTATCCCCTCCTCAAGTTTGCAAATTTGCTAGAGCAGCTCACAGAGCTACTAGAGTGCCTGTTTACTGTAAAAGGATCCAACAGCCAGATGGAGATGCACACAGCAGCACATGGGGAAAGGGTCAAGGAGCTTCCGCGCCTTCTTCAGGTGAGCCCCCTCCACATGTTCACCCACCTGAAAGCTCTCAGAACCCCATTTTTTTTACTTTTGATGAAGTCATCCGTACACACACGTGATCAAGTCATTGGCCATTGGTGATGCACTCAACTCTCAGCCCCTCTCTACTCCCAGGACTGGTCGGTGGGCTAAAAATTCCAAACCTCTCATCGCCTGGCTGGTTCCCCTGGAGACCTGCCCCCATCCTGAGGCTATCCAGGAGCTCCCAGCCACCAGTCACTTCATTAATATACAAAAGACTTTGATCACTCTGGGATTCCAGGGCTTTAGGAGCTGTGTGCCAGGAAATGGGGGCAGAGAGTAAGTATAGTCGTTCAGTGCACAGGATGTTTACGTCAAGGCTGGGCATAGTGGCTCATGTCTGTCATCCCAACACTTTGGGAGGCCAAAGTGGGTGAATTGCTTGAGGCCAGGAGTTCAAGGCCATCTTAGGCAATACGGTGAAACCTTGTCTCTACAAAAAGTACAAAAATTCGTTGGGTGTGGTGGTGAGCGCCTATAGTCCCAGCTACTCAGGAGACTGAGGTAGGAGGATCACTTGAACCCCAAAGGCAGAGGTTGCAGTGAGCCAAGATTGCACCACTACACTCCAGCCTGGGCCATGGAGCAAGACCATGTCTCAAAAGAAAAGGATGTTTAGTTCAACAACGGACCACATACACCATAGTGATCCTGAGACAGCCAGGTGGGAGGGGGTCCCTGGAGAAACTCCAATCAGCCTGTGCTCTGGGCTGGAGCCCCACAAAGTTTGCTCCCTTTGCAGTGGGGAGGAGCCTGGCACCTCCTCTTCCTGTGTGGAACCTGGGATTCAAGCTGCAAGCAGGAAGTGCGCTAGCAGGGATTCTGGCCTAGCGAGAGTCCCGTTTCCCCTTTCCTTCCTTTTCATCCAATAAAACCCTGTCTTACTCACCATTCAAATTGTTTGCAAGCCTGAATTTTTATGGCCGTGGGACAAAGAACCCTGTCTTTAGCTGAACTAAGAAAAAGTCCTGCAACAATACTGTAAGATTGTAATGGAGCTGAAATTTTTCTGTCATCTAGTGATGTAGTTGTTGTAGGTGTTGAACCATTCAAGACCAACCCATTACCTTTTCTATGTCTGGATATGCAAATACTCACCATTGTGTTATAATTGACTACAGTATTCAGCACAGTAACATGCTACACATGTTACGGTAGGGAGTTAGCCAGGCATGAGCAGGGCAGGAGCCCAGGCATGAGCGGGGCAGGAGCCGGGCATGAGCGGGGCAGCAGCCGGGCATGAGCGGGGCAGGAGAGGGCTCCCTCCCCCAACCCACCAGGAATGCCAAGCGACCATCGGGTGATGGTCAGGCAGTTGTCACAACGCCTCTCTAAAAATAATAATTAGCAGCTGGAGCCAGGGAGAGGCAATTTCCTGATGGCCCACAATTGTCACACTAGAGTGATAATTGGTCACAGGCACCAGGGAGAGGCAATTTCACAACAGATAAAAAATACTTGAAATTGGTAATTGGCAGCTCAGGAATTCAGTGAGTAGCCTCAGGCATGCACATTAAGAGACAAAATGGTGGAGTAGGACCTTCCGGGGACATTCTGCCAGGAAAGGGAAGCAAGCCACAGGCGAGCATGCACACAACTCCAGTAAACACACTGAGCATGCTCACCTCCCAAGTATTAGCAGGCCACCACACAGGCAGGCAGCCCACGCTAAGGGAGGAACCATGGAAAAGGGATGCAAGACATTTGATTTCTTTCAGGGGCCTGCTCTCTGTCATGTTGCTATGTTATTGCTACAGAGTGTGTTTTGTCGTTTGCAAAGTCTCTGTTTTAATGTCAATGCCGGCCAGCTGCACCTGAATCCCACAGAGAGAAAGGTGTATGCTTCCTGCAAGTGTGCCAACGTATAAAACCCCAAGTCAGAAAGTCAAATGCCACACTTGACCTTCAAACTGTCCGCCTGGATCTCTTCCAAGGGTACTTTCCTTTCTTTGCTACTCTAAAGCATTTTAACAAACTTCCACTCCGGCTCTGAAACTTGCCTCGGTCTCTTTTTCTGCCTTATGCCCCTCCGTTGAATTCTTTCTTCGGAGGAGGCAAGAATTGAGGTTGCTCCGTACGGATTTGCCATCGGTAAATCAGATATTTGCCACCTCTAACATACAGGTTTGCAGTCTAGGAGCAATAGGCTCTGCCATGTAACTGTAAACCAAATGTAAAATTCTAAGCAATCCCAGCCAATGGAATGGACTCCTCCTCTTGGCCAAGGGCATTCTAAAGTAAATCTGAAACACTAGTTCAGGCCATGATGGGAAGCGGGAGTCGTACATGCCTCATTATACCTTTCTCTCTTTGGGATTCAGGTGCAGCTGGCCAGCATTGACATTAAAATAGAGACTTTGCAACTGACAAAACAGACTCTGTAGCAGTAAGATACCAACATGGCAGATAGCAGGCCCTGAAAGAAATCAAAGTATTTTCTCCCAAAATATGTTTCTTTGACACATTTTGAAATGGCCCTGAAAAGTTGTCTCTTATGGGGAAAATCTATATTCTGTAAAGAATCCTCCTCCTTTTCCAGGTCTTTTCCTGATGTAGGAGAGAATTAACTAAGAGTCTGGTACTTTATTTTTATTATTATTATTTTGAGATGGAGTTTCACTCTGTTGCCCAGGCTGGAGTGCGATGGCACAATCTCGGCTCACTGCAATCTCCACCTCCTGGGTTCAAGTGATTCTCCTGCCTCAGCCTCCCGAGTAGCTGGGATTACAGGTGTGCACCACCATACCCGGCTAACTTTGTATTTTTAGTAGAGACGGGTTTTCTCCATGTTGGTCAGGCTGGTCTCTAACTCCTGACCTCAGGTGATCTGCCCACCTCAGCCTCCCAAAGTATTGGGATTATAGGCATGAGCCACTGCCTGATGAGTCTGGTATCTTTTTAAGTCTGATAATAAAACATTTGCAATCTATTCTCTCTGAAACCTGCTGCCTGGAGGTGTGGAGGCTTCATCTGCATAATAAGAACCGGTCTCCACAATCCCTTATCTTATCTGAGATACTCCCTTCTGTTGATTCCAGGTCTTTAGATAAACTTTAGAAAATCTTTGAATCCACCTGTGACCTGAAAGTTCACCTGCTTTCAAGTTGTCCCCCACCTTTGAGTGGTCCCACCTTTCCAGACCAAACCAATGTATGACTCACAGGTATTGGTTGATTTCTCATGTCTCATTATGAAATGTATAAAACCAAGCTGTCGCCTGATGACCTTGGGCACATGTTCTCAGGATCTCCTGGGGCTGTGTCACGGGTCATGGTCACTCACATTTGGCTCAGAATAAGTCTCTTCAAATATTTTACAGAATTTGACTCCCTTCGTTACCATAGCCTAGTTGTGTAGTGGGCTATACCATCTAGGTTTGTGCGTCTACACTCTATGATGTGTGAACAATGAAATTGCCTAACAACACATTTCCCGGAAGCTATCCCTGTCATTCAGTGATGTACGATTGTATAAGTTTCTTCTTATGTCACACATGTATCCACCATTATGGTATCATACAGATTAGTTTCACTTACCTAAAAATCCTCTGTGTCTTCCCTCTCCTCTAACCCTGGGCAACCACTGATTATTTTACTGTGTCCATAGTTTTGCCTTTTACAGAAATCTCCCGTAGCAGAAATTGTACAGGATATAGTCTTTTCAAATTTGCTTATTTCACTTCTAATATGCATTTAAGGTCTTTTCATGGTTGCCGAGACCAGCTTGGTCCAGGGAGACCTTAATCCAGTGGCCCTAGAGGAATTAAAGACACACACACAGAAATATAGAGGTGTGGAGTGGGAAATCACGGGTCTCACAGCCTTCAGAGCTGAGATCCTCGAATAGAGATTTACCCACATATTTATTGACAGCAAACCAGTGATAAGCATTGTTTCTATAGATTATAGATTAACTACAAGTATTCCTTATGGGAAACGAAAGGATGGGCCAAAATAAAGGGATGGGTTGGGCTAGTTATCTGCAGCAGGAGCACGTCCCTAAGGCACAGATCGTTCATGCTGTTGTTTGTGGTTTAAGAATGACTTTAAGCGGTTTTCTGCCCTGGGTGGACCAGGTGTTCCTTGCCCTCATTCCTGTAAACCCGGAACCTTCCCTTCCAGCGTGGGTGTCATGGCCATCATGAGCATGTCACAGTGCTGCAGAGATTTTGTTTATGACCAGTTTTGGGGCCAGTTTATGGCCAGATTTTGGGGGGCCTGTTCCCAACAATGATTTGACAGCTCACTTCTTTTAGCAATGGATAATATTTCATTGCCTGAAAGTACCACAGTTTATTTATTAATTCACCTACTAAAGAACGTTTTGGTTTCCTCCAAGTTTGGGCAATTATAAATAAAGCTGCTATAAACATCCATGTGCAGGTTTTTATGTGGACCTAAGTTTTCAACTTCACTAAGTAAGTATCAAAGAACATGACTGCTTGTAAGAATGTTTAGTTTTATAAGAACCTGCCAAATGACCTTCTAAGTGATTGTACTATTTTGCCTTCTCACCAGCAATGATTGAAAGTTCCTGTTGCATCACATTCTCTCCAGCATTTGCTGGTGTTAGAGTTTGCATTTTAGCCATTCTGATAGGTGTATAGCTGTATGTCATTGTTTTAGTTTTCAGTTGCTAAGGACAGATGATGCTGAGCATCTTTTCATATGATTATTTTCTATCTCTATATCTTTTTTGGTGAGAAATAAGTTCAGATTTGTTCCCAATTTTATAATTGGGTTGTTTTCTTAATGTTAAGTCTTAATCATTTTTGTTTGTTTGGTTTGCGTATTTTGGATAACAGTCCTGTATCAGATATGCATTTTGCAAATTTTTCTCCGGAAAAAAATATGTACTTTTTTCTAATTTGGTCTTGAAGTCTCTCTCTGTAGAGTGGCTATAAATTCTAGCCCCATCCTAATGGGGCTCCAGCGGATTTGGTTGTGGTTGTTTACAATGTGCCTTTTGGAGGAGGGGGTACTTCTTTATCCTGGCAGACGGCCTAATGCCTAAGTGTCTCATCTGTGAGCAGGTGTCCTTCTCACACAACAAACCTGTTTATACTGGCAGACTCCCTTGGGACTCTGGTCAGACCTGTGTCCAGTTTATTCCTGTGAACATAGCCACTGTCTAGGAGAGCCCTAACCAGGAAAGAAGTTAGGTTTGGGTGTGTTAATCAGGTGAGACACAGAGGAGGCAGCTCAATAAAACACACGAAATACCAGGAGCACCGTATTACTTACAGGTCCCAGAGAGAACAGACCAGCATGCCTCACAGGGCCAAGGGAAACGGGGAAGCCATCCTTGACACACACACTCAACCAGCATGTGGTGAGCAAGAGAGGTATGGGGAGGGACTGAGGGCCAGGCTTTATTCAAGTCTAAGGTGTGAAACGGGCAGGTTTCTCATGGGGAGTTCGAACTGGGGGCTTCACAGCAAGTAGAGGCATGAATTCTGGAGTCCTACTGCGATGGAGAGGCGGTCACTGTGGAATATCTGTGTTGTCCATGCAGAATGTGGCGGTCAGTGTAGTGCGTCAAGCAGGTTGTATCTAGCTGTCCCATAAGGAGGTAGTCACCAGGAGGTGGTTGGTTGGGGCAGATATTTGGATCAAGCACCTTGAGGAACTGGGAGGAGGTGGAGAACTGGAAACCACATCAAAGGTGGTTGAGCCCTGCTTCCTGTATGAGAACGTCCACTTATATTCAAAATGGATATTGAGGTAACATGAAATGAAAGAAATTCACTGCACACTCTATGGCTGGTTTTCACATTTTCTTAATGGTGGCTGTCACAGAACTGAAGTGTTAATTTTAATGAAGTACAACTTATCAATATTTTCTTTCATGGATTGTGCTTTTGGTGTTGTATCTAAGAAGTCATTGAAGAATCATGATCATCTGGATTCTCTCTGATGTTACTTTTTAGGAGTTTTTTAGTTTTTCATTTTACAGTTAGGTCTCTGATCTATTTGGAGTTAGTTTTTGTGAAGGGTGCAAATACTATATATATATATATATATATATAGTTACATATACAGTTATATAGAGTTATATATAGAGTTACATATAGAGTTACATATAGTTATATATATAGTTACATATATAGTTATATAGTTACATATATAGTTATATATATATATAGTTAAATATATATGCATGTGAACATCCAGTTTATAAACCAAAAACAAAATTCTAAGCCCCCAAACCATCTGAATGGACCCCTCCTCTTAGCAAGGGTATTCGAAAGATAACCTGAAAAACAAGTTCAAGCCATGATGGGAAGCGGGGGTCAGACATGCCTCATTACATCCTCCTCCCTTTTGAAATTACTAATAGAACAGATTCTTTAAAGTCTGATGAGAAACACAATCTATTCTCTCTGAAGCCTGCTACCGGGAGGCTTCATCTGTGTAATAAAACCTTGGTTTCCACAACCCTTATCTTAACCCAGACATTCCTAAGTCTTCAGACAATAACTTGACTCTTTCAACCAATTGCCAATCAGAAAATTTTTGAATCTACCTATGACCTGGAAGCCCTTCAGCTTCCCATTGTCCTGCCTTTCTGGACTGAATCAGTGTATGTGTTATATGTATTTGATTGATGTCTCTTGTCTCATAAAATGTATAAAATCAGTTCTCCACTGCTCTCTGAGCTTCACAAGGGCACCCAAGGACGACAAGAAGAAGAAAGATGCCAAAAAGTCGGGCAAGAAAGACAAAGACCCAGTGAACAAATCCTGGGGCAAGGCCAAAACAAAGAAGTGGTCCAAAGGTAAAGTATGGGACAAGCTCAATAACTTAGTCTTATTTGACAAAGCTACTTATTACAAACTGTAAGGAAATTCCCATCTATAAACTTACAGCTCCAGCTGTGGTCTCTAAGAGACTAAAGATTTGAGGTTCCCTGACCAGAGCAGCCCATCGGGAGCTCCTTAGTGAAGGACTTATCAAACTGGTTTCAAAGCACAGAGTTCAAGTAACTTACACCAGAAATACTAAGGGCGGGGATGCTCCAGTTGCTGGTGAAGACACATGGACAGGTCCAACCAAGTGTACATTTAGAAAAATAAAACTTTATTAAATCAAAAAAACAAAATAAAATAACATGTATAAAACAAAGCTGCACCCTGACCCCACCTTGGGCACATGTTCTCAGGATTTCCTGAGGGCTATGCCATAAGCCATTAGTCACTCATATTTGGCTCAGAATAAATCTCCTCAAATATTTACAGAGTTTGACTTTTTGTGGACAAGTTGTTCCAGTTCTATTCGTTGAAAAGATGATCTTTGTTCCATTGAAATGTCTTTGTTCCTTTATTGAAGATCAGCTGACTATATTTATGCAAGTCTCTTTCCAGGTTTTCTATTTTGTTCCATTGATCTTTTTCTCTATTCTTTCACCAATACCGCACTGCCTTCATTACTGTAGCTTTTGAGTAAATCTTGAAGTTGGGTCCAGTGGTCCTTTTAAATAATAGTTACCATGAGTTAATCTTGACTGTGTAGCAGGCACATCCGTGGGCGATGAATAATGTATATTCATTATCTCATGCACATAGTGACTCTGCAAGGTAGCATTCATTACGTCTGTGTTACAGATTAGGAGGTAGGCTAAGGAGTTAATGTAATTTTTCCAAAGTCTTGAAGCTCGTCAGTGACAGAGCTTGGATTTGAAGTCTGTCCAGCCCTTTCCACCTTTTCTCACTCCCTTGGCCTCCCACCCACTCTCACTTGCTGACTCACTGCCTATGAGGTAGTGTCTTTTGGCTTCCAAACTAGAGATTGGCAAGCACTGAGGAATGTTATAGGTCCCTAAAGCAAAACATAGGACAGACCGATGCTTAGGAAATTACTCAATATCATTTCCTTATTTGCAAGTAAAAAATCTCCCTTTCCATTTGCCTACTTAAGGCAAACTGCTTTTGTTTATTTTTTTAAAAAAATTTTAGCCTCTAAGCTCTGCCAGAGACCTGGTGGGTCTGAAATTGTCTAAAGACCTATTATAGCACGTGGAGAGCCTTTTCTCCAAAGGCCAGCTTCAGACCAAGGTGGCTTTTGCCACTGATTTGTTTGTCTCTCTGATTTGTGCCTTTCCAGGCCCCTCTCCTAGGGTGCCGCATGCTTTCAAGCGAGGCTCTTCGGGCCTATGATTTTGACAATGTTCTGGCAGGTCTCAATAGCAAACACTCCTGCTCGGACATATTTTGATGGTAGGTGGAATAGGACAAATGACAGACGTAGTGTAGAGCCTAGGACATTATAAGTGCTCACTAGACATTAGGCAACATTGTTAAGATTATGATTTTTGCTCGTCAGTCTCAGAGTGTACTCCTTGTATATCCTTCATGATGCCTTGGTGTGACTGTGGAGATGCTTCTTTATTGTCCTGTTTTGTTCCATTCATGTATCGCCACTTCCAACATTCTGTTCCAAGTCACATCGAAGTAAGCATTCATTTAGCTGACAGCCTATCATGGGGCATCTTTCTGCGTAAAATGAACCAATTTATGGTCATTGCTGACAGCTGTTTTTGAAGGAAAGGCCATTTTCCTTAGTCGATTAGAGGAACAGTGATTAATTCAGCCCATCAGCCTGCAGCAGCAAAGGCTAAAAAGGGCCTCATTGTGTAAAGCCCCCCGAGTCTCTTAAAACCTACATTTTTGAATTTGTCAGAACTTCCTGAGCCCAGACTGGACCTCCAGAGGTCACTTAATGTACCCCTGGCCTCCTACATTGTTTTCAAAGACCTCTAAAAAAAAGACAGCTCCTGTTTCTCCTTGGCTGTGAGCCACCAGGGGAGGTGAATTTGGCAGCATCTCTGCTTCGGGATTCTGTGGACATTAGCGCGGGGGCCCTGCCTCAAAAAGTGACTCACTAGTGCCTGAAGGGTGATAAAGTCTGGTGACATAGCACAGGGAATGTTTAAAGTGCATAGCGAGAGATTGTTTTCTTTCCCCCTCCTTGCACCTAGCAGGGAGAGGAGTGTGCAGAAAGATGGGGTTGAAACAGAAACTTGTTAGCATAACACCGAAGGAGTTTTGCTAGGAGTAGCATCAGCATAGCAGGAGAACATCCATAGCTCTCCTGCTGCTGCCCTGCCACAAGGAGAGGAAGGGAAAAGCAAATTCAGCGGGACCTCTAGGACCTTGCTGTAGATATCCAGGTGGAGCCAGGACCCTCCAGGAGAACTGATGGCTAGAAAAGACTGTAAATAATGTGGAGGAAGGAAGAAGAGAGAGTGAGAGCAGAGAGAGAGAGGAGACTTGCAAACATTGATCCATGTGGAACGGATGTCAACTTGATGGGACAAGACCTGGGTTGACTTGGTATCTGGGTTCAGGTCAGCAAACTCTGGGGGCATTTCCTTCCAGTAGCAGACAGATGTGCCCATCCTGCCAGACATTGTGGACATTGCTGAATGGCTTCCAGAACATTCCTCTTATGTCTCCTGGTTAAAGTTAGACTGAAACATCTGAGCCATTTGGGAGAGCAGGGACCCCCACGAACAGGAGATACTGGAGGTGTCTGAGGCCACTTTATGCCCTTTCTCAAGAGTTCCTTGCAGATCTTTCAACCACTGGCCGCTGAAGTCCAGCTCCTGCCAGCCATGGATTTGGGCGCTGGGCTCCAGTGTTGAGAAAGTTCTTGCCCTAAAGCACTTGTTTTCCTAGTGGACAACAGGAGTCACAGACAGAGAGGGAGAGTGAAGAGGCAGAAGACATATCCTTTCCACTGTGACCCAGATGAGAATGCAGCGGGTGAGCTTGCTTCCTGTCACTCATTTTCCAGCTATTGGTTCTAGTCCAAGTTGTGCATATTCTTTCTGTTAGGTTCTTATGTTTGTCTTAAGCTCATCCATCTTTTCTTCTTCCCTCATTTTTTCTTTATAAATCAAGAAAAATTTTTGCCACTTTCTTTCCCTGGCTCACTGCACAGCCAATCAATAATTATTTGATTGTGTATCAATTTCTGCTGGCTATTCATTATTGTGGAAACCATATTAACAGGTCCATAAAAATCACAGTAATCCATTTGTTAAACTCATCATAAGAACAGGTTACATCTTTCTGGCCAAGTTTCACAGTTTGGTAATATCATATTTTGGTTTTAGAATTTATGAGGCGCATTCTCCCATACCTTTTCAAGTATGTTTTTTATCCATTGCCCTCTCTGAATTAGGCATTTTTGGGGATGCACGTTTTACAGATATGGAGACAATGGTTCAGAGAAATCAACTTGTTCACGGTGGGGCCAGAACTGGGACCTAGGGCTTCCGACTCCATGTCTCAGGCCATTCCTATCACACACACACTGAAAGAGGAGAGAGCTCCCTTGTCTGGAGAAGATATTTCAAATTCATGTGAGTTAAACACGGAAATTCCAAACAGCTGTAGTTTTTGCAGAAATGGTTGAGTTATGAACTGTTAAAGTAGTTGGCCACCTGCGGTGGTGGGTGGAAGGGAGTTAGGAAAGGATTGTTGTGCTTCAGGGAGCATTCAGCGTCTGCACGACCACGGAGGGGTTGCAGGGCGTCAGGTATCCAGGACTGTTGGCAAGAATTATGCTTTGAATTTCCCGGAGAAGACACACTGCTGTGAAAGCAAGAAACAGTTGGTTTTTTTCCAACTGCTTAGCTGTTAAGAAGCAAGAAGCCTATCTCCAAGGCAGCAGCCGTCCTCAGAGAAAACAGTAGGACCCTTGCTTCAAACAAAGGAGAAAACTCCCACCACTCAAAGCAAGCGCCCCCTGGTCATTCTGGGGCATAACTGCTTGGAAAAGCTCCAGGCTCCAAACAAAAGACAGTCTTCACAGGCTAGGGACCGGCTCTGCACTCAGGATTGGTAGCACAGAGCTGGCTGGGCAGGCCCAGAGGGGACCACATTCTGCCACATGCAGAGCAAAGCAATATCTTTCTATTACTGGTCAATGTCATATGAGCTGGGAATGAGCAGTTTCACACCTTTTCCTGAGATATTAAAAAGAAATATGCTGATGTGACTGGAAGTAATTTCCCAAAGCCCATGGATGGAGTTGATGTCAGTAACTGGCTATGAGGTTGTTATTTACAGAACTGTTTGATCCCACTGAGGTAGTGGTGCTTAATAAGTAACTCAATGTGGCTCAGGAGCCAGGCCCAATACTGCATATAAACCGCCATCCTGGCTAGGTGCGGTGGCTCACACCTGTAATCCCAGCACTTTGGAAGGCCGAGGCGGGCAGATCACAAGGTCAGGAGATTGAGACCATCCTGGCTAACACGGTGAAACCCTGTCTCTACTAAAAATACAAAAAATTAGCCAGGCGTGGTGGCGGGCACCTGTAGTCCCAGATACTCGGAAGGCTGAGGCAGGAGAATGGCGTGAACCCGGGAGGCGGAGCTTGCAGTGAGCCGAGATTGCACCACTGCACTCCAGCCTGGGTGACAGAGCGAGACTCCGTCTCAAAAATAAAATAAAATAAAATAAAATAAAATAAAATAAAATAAAATAAAATAGAATAAAATAAACCACCATCCTGTAATTTATCCAGGGAGCGTGTGGGAGGGGAACCTTGAATCACTTGCTTGATGGATTTTTTCTTTCCTTGGAAACAGGAAAACGAATCTCAGTTTTCTCCCTAAGCCTTAGGCAATAGGGCTCCTTGCAAGTCACTTTCCCTTCCTTGTCCCCAAAACAAAGATGCATACATGTTCCCCAAGCACTGCAAACACAGCCTTTCTTTCAGGGGCAGCTGGGTCCCTGGATCCGCTTTCCCTGCCCCAGGCTAGTCCCAGTGTAAATCATCAGATCTCCAGGTCCACTTGTCTGCACACAGGCTGCTTTGTAAGTGGGAGAAAGAATCCACAGAGCTTTCCACTAAATTCCCATGGGAAGCAGGTGAATAGGTGTGTGTGTTTGCACACAAGCCCGTTTACATGGCACACCAACCCAAGAGATGGTGACCGACGGGTCCATAAAGACTCTGGCTGGCAATGCTGTCAGCTTCCTTCAGCTGAGCTTCAGTTAGTTACCCTGGCAGTCTCAAATGTCTCCTTGTGTCTAGAGACAGCATAGGGCCTGGCCCTGAGGACTCTGGGTCGCCCGGCAGCTGCACCTGTTGTAGGCTGGGTAAGCCCCCCTAAAATGCTTTGGGCAGCCCAGGAGTGTCTTCCTGAGTCACTTGGAGCTGCCTCACCAGCGGCGCAGTGAGAGACTCACAGCCCTGGTGGAGAGTGGAAGCCTGCGCTCTCCCAAGCAATCCTTGTGCCTGTGGGGCTGGTGCCGCCCCTTTCTGTCTCTTCCTGCAGCTAAGCAGAGCTCAGGGGCTAGGAAAAAAGCCACCAGGTGTCTTTGGAAACAGCTGACCTGATTTTCAACGTTCCCTCTGAGCGTTTGCTAAAGGGGCACCATAGAAGTGCATTAAGGACGCTACCGTGGAAGGAAGCTGTGGATGATAGAAGCATGAGCACTGTTGGAAAATGAGAAAGCTGAGTTGGGACTGAGCACACAAGCCCGTTTACATGGCAAGCCAACCCAAGAGATGGTGACCGATGGGTCCATGAGGACTCTGGCTGGCAATGCTGTCATGGAGAACCCGTACTGTCACCCTCCCCAGCCATCTGACTACCAGCAGCTTCAGCAGCGGCATCATTTGCATTCATTCATCTTCTTTACTCATTCCCTCCCTCGATGAATCTCTTTGGGAACGATCTTGAAAAACTTTGGTTAGGGTTTCAAGGTGCTTTTGATTCACTGTTTTGTGTGTGTGTGTGTGTGTGTTTTTTAATAAGCCTTTAATTGACCACAACATTCATAGAGAAAAGTGCACTCATCCTGAGGGTTCAGCCCAAAGAATTTTCAGAAAGTGAACACATGAGGGTGGCAAGCACCGGATTAGGAACCAGAACACTGCCGGCACCCCAGACGTGCCCTTTTAGTCCACTTCTAGTCACTACGCTCCCACGAGGGTGCTCACTCTGCTCTCTAGTACTGGACACTGATTTTACTTATCTGTGAACTTCATTTGAATGGACTCATGCAACAGCGTGTCTGTGAGGGTCAAGCATGTTTCTGAACATGGGATCGCTGAAGTGTGGGGTTGTATTCAAATCTGTAGTTTGCACTCGAAGAATGGCAAGTGGAAGAAAATTACTTTGGAAAGGAATTTTCAAATCGAGTGTGAATGAGAGGGTCTTCGGGCCTTTGGCCTTTGGAGTTGAGCTGGCCTAAAGGTAGAAGGTGAACTAGGATCCTCTTAGCTCCCCACTCCACTCTGAAATGTGCTCCCAGGGCAATCCAGCTTCCGCTCTCTTTTACCACTTCATATAATGATAAAAATTATGTCAGGTAAAATATCAGTAATTGCTTAAGTGAGTTTGTACACCAAGCTGTATAGTAACGCCTCACTGAAACACTGCTCACCTGAGGCTGACATTCAGTGTGTTGACGAAAAGAGTTAAACTAACGTATTTGAAGAGATTTATTCTGAGCCAAATATGAGTGACCATGGCCTGTAACACAGCCCTCAGGAGGTCCTGAGGACATGTGCCCAAGGTGGTTGAGGTACAGCTTGGTTTTGTATATTTTAGAAAGGGATGAGACATCAATCAAATACATTGAAGAAATACATTGGTTTGGTTCAGAAAAAGCGGGACAACTCAAAGTCGGGGGTGGGGGGGCTTCCAGGCTATAGGTAAATTTAAGCATTTTCTGGTTGACAATTGGTAGAGTTTATTTGAAGGTCTGGAATTAATGGAAAGGAACATTCAGGTTAAGATAAAGGATTGTGGAGACCAAGTTTTATTGTTCAGAGGAATCTCTCAGAGAGCAGACTTCAGAGAGAGAGAGCAGGTTGTAAATGTTTCTTATAAGACCTAAAAGGGTACCTGGCTCTTAGTTGATTATCTCCTGGGTCTGGAAAGAAATGAAGGAAAACAAAGGGGAAAGGGGATTCTCTATAGAATGTGGATTTTCCCACAAGAGACTTTGCAGGACAATTTCAAGGTATGGCAAGGAAATGTATTTGGGGGTAAAACATTTTGATTTTCTTCCTTGTTATGCCAGAGTCAGATTGGAAAGTAAGTCACTATATACAGGGTCAAATAAAACCCACTGATGAGAATTTATGGTTTGTAGGGCATGACTCCCCAGAGCCCTTAGATAGGAATCTGGGCAAGAGAAAAAAATCAGATCTTAGTCCTCAAGTGTAAAGCGGATCAGTTGAGAATCCAAATCTGCGGGGTATAAGGTCAGACGCAGCCAACCAATGCATAAACCAAGAAGCATTTATAAAAGCTTCTGGCACGTTTCCTTTGCTCACCTCTGTCCACAGGCTCTGAACTAATTACTTCATTTTTTAAAAAATTTGCAAATAAGATTACTGTATTATAGATTTGAAGATGCACCCAATTATTTTATAAGCATTTGTTTATGTAATACTAAGCAATTTAAAAAATGTCGAAGATGCAGTCTAGTAGGAGACCCTTGTGTAAAGCTGAAATGCTGAAGTCATTCTCTGTGTGCAGGAAACAAGAAACAAGCCTGCCATGCAGAAAGTCACTGAGAGACCTGCTGGCCTCCATGCTGGCACGTGGGGGAGGGAGGAGAAGAAAACTCCTGAAAGAGTGTGGACCACAGAGCACGCTCTGATGGGTACGTGGGCTGGCAAAGAACAGGGAGCGCTAACAATGAAAACGAAGAGCCTTCCCGCCTCCCAGGGTGGACCTTGACCTGGGGCCAGACCAAGGCCGCTTTACGGAAACCTCCCTGGAGCGTGTCTCAGGGGGCCCTCCCCGCATCCTGGCCTACCTCTGGGGCCCTTCTTGCCCACAGTCCTATTTTCCCCCCGCCTTGACCCCAAGAGGTGTTCATTTATAATGCCCCTGCATCTTCTCAACCTCCAAGTCAGCTCGGATCTCCTTCACCCAGACAAGACCTTGGCTAAGTCTTGACAAACTGGCACAGGGTCCCCCGACAGAAGACAGCTTCCCTTTATCTTTGCTTTCCTTTATCTTAGCCGGGTCCGGCCTCCCCAGCACTCTTTTCCATCTGGAGACAGTTCGTGCTGGTGGGAATTGGCAGGGGCACACTGTCCAGACAGAGACAACTGAAACACACGTGTCCCGCTGGTGTGCCAGCAGGGTGGCTGTCCTACCAGGAGCAGGACACGTTGGCCACTGCCCACGCAATCATCAACGCGGGACAAACAGTCCCATGGGGAGTGATGTGATGTGAAGAAGAGGAAGCTGAAGAAGAGAAGAAGCTGAAGGGCCAATAAACACACGGATAGACCGCTCACCCTCCCCTTAATTGGAAAAATGAACGGCTGCTGTTGCCGAGGGCTGGTGAGGATGAGGCCCCAGGCCTGCAGGAGGGCACATCCGGTCGGCCTCCTCGAGGGGCCATCTGGGTAGCTGCTGCCCTTGCATGTAAAAAAGCTCCTCAAAGCCCCATTTCACAGTTGCTGGGAGAGACAGCAGCAGCCTTCCCTGTATTTCCATGGAGGAGGCAGCTGTTTTGTTTTTTTTAAGATTTCTCCCAGCAACATCCAGCTTCTTGTTCTGTAATTTTTTTCCAAATTACTGACTGCCTTCTTTCAAGGGGAAATGGAACTCAGAAAGATGGGAAGATACATGATATGAGCACTTAAGAGAAAAGCCTGTCCATTTCCACTAATGCTGAAGTGTGCATACTCCAGGATCCAGTCATTCATGTCTACACAAGGAGTCCCCCGGGAAAAGGTCTGAGCCAAACCGTTTGTAATAGCAACAGAGTAGCCGCGACTTAGCCCTCCTTCAGCAGAGGAATGAATACACTGTTTTATTCAGTCACCGCAGCAGTTAAAATGAGAGACTTAGTGATGTTGAAAAGAAGTTATCACTTATGAACATTTCAAAAACACTCAAAACAGCAGTAGATATTTATGGATTCATGTAATAATGCAGTAAAAGTACAAAATCAGACCCAGGACTGTGGCACACTGAATTCAGCACAGTGGTCGCCTCTAAATGTCGGTTCATTGGGAGGAGACGACCCCGGGGTGGGGGCTTTTGCTGTATTTGTCATGTTTGGGTTATTTGAAAGGGAGAGAGAGCGCTGTAGTTATACAGTAAAATGCAAGCATATTTTTTTATTTTAGTGGTGAGTATTTAGGTGTCTGTTGTGCTGTTTTCTGTGTGTTTGAATGGTTTCATAATTTTTAGAAAATTAAACAATGAGGTCAGATGTGGTGGCTGACCCCTGTCATTCCAGCATTTTGGGGGGGCCAAGGCAGAAGGATTGCTTGAAGACCAGCCTGGGCAACATAGCAAGATTCTATCTTTACAAACAATTTATAAAACATCTTTTAATTTAAAAATGATAAACAATGAAAACCTGCAAAGAAATAGATTGAAAAGTTCACAGTTGCTTTGGCCATTTTTTGTGACTATGTTATTTTTATAATGAAAATTGCTGTGAAAAGTAATTATGTGGAAAAGAAAAACAAATAGCAAACCATGGCATTAGTTCCTGAGACCTGCATCTTTGTATCAGCCTCTTGGCAAATAGGGAGCCCTTTGTGAGGTGTGATTAATAAAATCCGCTGGATGGATATTAACACCACCACACAATGAACTCAGTGTTGCTAATTCTGACGCCAATATTTCCACAGGACTCAGTTGATGGAATCTTCCTGAATGTGTTATTCATGGTACCAAATGAAAAAAGACCTCATTTACCAGCCACACGCTAGACTGCAAAGAGACACACAGATTTTTATGCAGGTTCTTCCTTTTGTTTTTGCCCCATTTACAACCAGCATCTTTGCAGCAACCCAAGTTAATTCAGGGCACATTTTGCTGCATTAAGTCCTGGGCCTGGGATCACTAAGACCTTTGAAATGTAAATAAAGCTCCCAAACCCCCATTTCACAAATACTGGGAAAGCCAGGCTCTTTCCCAAATTTCCAGGGAAGAGAGGGGCGTGTTAAGATTCCTCCCAGTCGCCTCTAGCTTCTTGTTTCGGAATCCTTGTCCCAGATTACTGATTGTCTCACTGCATTATTTTCCTGAATTTGTGTCTCCTTCAGAAGGGATACCTCCCACCTCAAGGTGTGAGAAATTGGGGCATGCATGGGAGGGATGGAGGTGGCTACATTACCGCACCCAAAAACCTCCTAAAGATGAACCTCACATATCCTTGCAATCAAAGCCACGGTTGTTAAATGCCCTCTGCTCTCCTTGCCGGCAGGAACTTCCCAGTGCCTCTTTCCCACGTGGAACCTTGCCTGTCATTTTGTTTGTTTGTTTGTTTGGTCTGGGTGGTTGTTGTTGTTGTTGTTGAGATAGAGTCTCGCTCTGTCGCCCAGGCTGGAGTGCAGTGGCTTGATCTTGGCTCACTGCAACCTCTGCCTCCCGGGTTCAAGTGATTCTCCTGCCTCAGCCTCCTGAGTAGCTGGGACTACAGGCACACACCACCATGCCCGGCTAATTTTTTGTATTTTCAGTAGAGACGGGGTTTCACCGTGTTAGCCAGGATGGTCTCCATCTCCTGACCTCATGATCCGCCCGCCTCAGCCTCCCAAAGTGCTGGGATTACAGGCGTGAGCCACCACGCCCAACCTTTGTCCGGGGTCTTTTAGTCTTTCACTGTCAGGGACTTTGAGGAAGTGTATTAAACAGGACACTTTTGTTTTAAGAGTCTTACTATTGGCTTCGCCCCACGAGCTATGTTTTTGTTTCTAAAACAAAAATAAGGTTTATCAAAACAAGATGATCCTTAAGGGTTTGGCTGAAAAAGAATTCTCTGTGCCGAGTGGAACTATGTCTGCGGCAGGGAAATTCTCGCCGCCCCTCCACTCTGCACCAGACCTGCCACCAGCCTCACTCCCTGAAAATCTAGTCTGGGAATCAGAACAGATCCAGAACAAAATTGAACCATATTGTGCTAGGGGTCAAATGAATGAGGCAAGCAAGAAATGTTGTAGGCATTGGTATGGCATGCAGGAGAAAACTAAGGCCTGCTAGTACCTGCTCAGAAAAGTTAGGAAACGACAGGAACAGAAACTGAGTTTCAATAGCAGCATCTCTGAACTGGCTTTTTGTATTCTCGGGTTGATTTTGCAGGCTGGTAGCAGTTCCCTGTCTAGAAGATACAATGGCCCCAGAGCCATCAGCTGCTTCCTGGAGGAAGTGGTGGTGGCTGGGGAGGGGGTTGTAATTCTGCTGCGGGCAAATTGCCAAGGACGGAGGGAGGGCTGTGTTCTCCTGACTGAAGATGGAAGTAAAGGAACATTCTAACTGGACAGAACCCTTCAATCCTAGCCCAGCTGATTTTCGAAAGCAGACCTATACCGACGGCCACCTGCGCCGTATGTGACCTCCTATATTAAGAAACAGTGGAAAAAACAGAAGTGAAAGAAGTAGAGACCTTCCCACAGTGCCAAGACATCCTTTAGGTCAGCTTTAGAAAGAAATCAGCTGTGAGCAAATAACACCTAGTGCAGTGCATGGTCCTCAGCAGCTACTCAGTTAAAGTCTGTTAAACGGATCAAGGATAACTGAACTCAGGAATCTAAGGCATAAGCATGATATAATTAATTGCAGCTC
Source organism: Theropithecus gelada (assembly GCF_003255815.1). Taxonomy (NCBI): domain Eukaryota; kingdom Metazoa; phylum Chordata; class Mammalia; order Primates; family Cercopithecidae; genus Theropithecus; species Theropithecus gelada. The sequence goes on along the minus strand of NC_037671.1, from coordinate 6,644,691 downwards.
TGGAAATCCGTAAGATTTCCTTGGGTTTCACCCCTGGCTGAGATGATACCACAAGGCAGACTCCCTATTGCCTCCTGCAGCCCTGCCCTGAGCTGAGTCCCATCTGTAGGGCATGAGGGCAGGAGGGGCTGCAGCATTTGCTGAGAATGAGTGAGCTCATGCCACAGCTTGGAGAAAGGAGGCACGAGCACAATCATGTTCCCGAGGGCAGGGGCAGGGCAGGGCTGAAGCCCCCTCTCTCCATAGACGTGTCTTACTATGACAAGGGACAAGTTTTTCCTCCACTTTTCCCTCCACTCCTAGGTTCAGGTCAACATGAGGGTGACCATCGCCAGGGTCAGTGTATTTGGTGGGAGACCAGGGACCATTTCTGGGAATGTGAGGCATCTCGTCTTTCAAATGCTCACTTCACAGCAGTTGCAAATGCCCTGAACCTTTGCAAGGGATGTTCTAAGAAAGGGAACAAATAAGGATGAGAGGAAACAACTATCAAATCCTCAGAATCAGGTTCTATCAGAGATCCAAGCGGATCTGGACAGGGGAGTGGCCCCGTGTCCACTGGCTTCCTCCGAAAATGGCACCAGGGGGGTCAGACACTCCATGGCTGGGCTGAGTGTCTTTCCAAGCACGAATTGCCCAGCCTATGGAAGTGCAGGGCACATGAGAGAAGAGAGGATGTATTCAAGGACATAGAGTTCTTATTTATTTTTACTTTAGAGAACCGTCCACAATGCATTTCCACCCTGCTTTCCCTCTGTGGCTGCTACTGTAGCTCTTATTTACACCATCATCCTTTAAAACAAGGTGAAGTGGATGTGAGACTCAAAAGAATGAAATCATGCAGACTTGAGCACACTGTTGTTCAGCAGAGGTGCCCTTCCCAGCCTGCCTGGTGCTGTCAGAACCATGACTGGAGAGAGGGCCTCCCGCTGTCCTCAAGTCCTTCCTGGGAGGTGTCCATGTCTATTTCATTTGTGCTGATCCCTGAAGGAGACACAGAGGGCAATGGAGTAACTTTTGGTGCAAACGATGGGAATGCTTATTTCAACGTTTCAATGGAAGTCAGAATTTTCTGGTCAATTTGCAATATAATTTAACCTAATACAAGCCTGCTATTAGAATTAACTAGATAGAGAGAGGGATCGCGAGCAGGGAGATGGCCCATTTGATCATCAGAGCTTCTTGAAACTTGGATATGGTAAGAGGGTTTTGTGTCACCCTGAGTGACAGAGGTGGCCCCACTTGGTATTGTGTAAAATCACTAGCTGATCGTGTATGGATGATGTCACCACTGACATGTATGCATTCCTGTCATCTCTTGCCTGCAAACTGATGGTGAGATATTTGTGGTAAAAATTATTTCTCATGCGTCTTTCATGCTTAACAAAGTGTTGCATTGACTTTTGCTTATTTTGTGGATGTTTGCCAGTGAATCTTTGACCCAGAATTGGAAGCAGAACCCAGACAGGCTGGCTAGTCTTACCCAAACCACTGGTGTAGATTTGCACTGAGTGGAACATATCCACTAATCAGCCTACAGATAAAAATTCTTAGGAGATAAACTTCATTATGGAAAATTCATTAAATTTTTATAAATATTGAGAAGGGAAATAGTGTAGCATAATCCTCCTGTATTCATCATCCAGTTTAACAATTGTCACCCCATACCCAATCATTTTTAATCTGTACCGTCCCCCACATGGGTCGTTTTAAAGCAAATCCCAGACATGGCATCATTTTGTCCATAAATATTTCAGTATGCCTCTCTAAAATAGTAAAGCTCTTTACAAAATAACGTTAATATCAAAATAATGAACAATAATTACATAATGTTATCAGATAGTTATTGAATTTTCCAGTTTTGCTGATTATCTGATGAAGTTTTTTAACAGTTTGTTTCAATTGGCACAATCAGGACTTCACCAGAGCAGGTAAAATCACTGCGATGATTCTTGTGTTCTGAAGTCTCTTCTAATCTCTACTGTTTCTCTTTCTCGCCACCTGTTTGGAATGTTGTGAGGTACGTGGATGTGCTTTGGTCAAAGAATAGGCCGAGGCGGATATCCAGGCCTGCATGACTCAGTGAGTTTCGCATGCTAGCACATACCCCCACTTGTTATATAACCCGTTTGTGTAAGTTCGTACTTGACTCTGAGCCACTATTGTCTGTAAAAGGTGTAACTGTCCTGGTGACGCTGTACAGAGGCTGTTGGCTCTTGGGGCTCAGCTTGCCTCAACATGGCTTAACGTGGCTGGCACCCTGGTTCCCAGAGAGAGAACCAGAGCCGTCCGTCCTGCAGATGGACATGGGGAGCCACAGCTCGGCTCGCGCTGGTGCCCAGAGAAAGTGAAGCTGCTGACCCTGAAGGCAAAGCAGAACTGTCCGTGCAGCTGCAGTTGTGGGGGCAGCAGGAGCCGAAGAGCCAGAGCAAACAGCTGAGATAAGAGCTGACAATGTGAGAGAAGCTGCTCATGAAAGAGCTAGTGTGAAAAAGTTGTTAATGAAAGCGGTCACTGAATAAAACCATATTCACCTGCCTACAGCCCCCCAGGTGTTCTTTCTGCTCATCCACTCACTCCCCTCGGACTGCAGCATGGGCTGGACCTGGACCCCAGGGATCTGAAAAATGGTCTGTTAAAGAAATACAAGTTTTGTCCTGTAGAACCTGAAATTTGCTAATTGCATTTGTGTGGGATGTTTGCACGTGTGTCTCTGTCCTCTGTATTTCTGGTAGTTAGATGTCGGGTTCCATGTCTTTGTCAAGAATGCTTCACAGATGCTGTGTGCACCTCAGCTGCAGGACCCTTATGCTTGGTTGTTGCCCATGATTACCATAGGTTATTTCATCAGAGGTGGCAAAATGGTGATTTTCTAATTTTTAAATCATTTTTTCCCTTATTTTGTTTGCAGGAATACTTCTATAAAGAGAAGCTTTCCCTCATCAACTATTTGATGATATAAGGTACGATTTATATAAAGTCAGATACATGCTGGATTCTTTTCCCTTACTGACCACTTTTTAAAACAATTGGGTTTCCTAGTCTCCTCCAATCAGTGATTTTGATACAGAATGGCTGGGCTCCTGGCTAAACCCCCACCCTTGGGCCTGGAACTGCAGCCCTAAGTGAAAACAGCTGACCCCATTTTCCACCCAAATGCTGCCTTTTTGGCTTGCCACGCCTCTATCCTGTGCCCATAAAAAGACTTCGGCTGGCAGAGCAACACAAGTGGCTGATGCAAGCAGTCAGGGATGCAAGCTGCTGAAGGTCGGGGATACAAGCGGCTGAGCATCAGAGACTGCAGATAGACGTGGCTAACTTCAGATGGTGCAGCTTCAGGGAAAGATCACCTTCTTCCCACACCACCCCCTTTCCAATTCCCCATTCTGCTAAGAGCCACATCTATTGACCAATAAAATCCTCCACAAACACTATGCTTCAATCTGTTCCTGTGACCTAATTCTTCCTGGACACCAGACAAGAACCTGGGTGCCGAGAGGGCAAGGGCTTGGCTGCTGCCGCAGGGCCTGCGCAGAGTCTGCTCCCATGAGAGAGGAGCGACCAGCTGTTTCCAGCATTTGTTCCTTCCAGTCCCAGCGCTCACCTGCTCACACACTCCCTCTCGCGAGGAGTGGCCAGCAGCGGGCTGAGTGAAATGAGCCACTCCAGTTCCCGCCTACAAAGGGTGTCAAGGTCAAGGGAACAATCCTGTCTTAATTTGTTGTAGTCAATGTTGCTCTCGGTTTTGAGTATCGGTATGAAGAAATGGATTTAAACATAGGAATGCGTTTTGTTCCATTGCTATTTGTATTCTTACTGATGCTCAAGTGGTCACTTTCAGCAGGAGGCAGCCTTAGCGATGTAACATAAACAATGGCTTTGATTTATGTAGTGATGAAAGTTATGTGTGGTTGTGTAGACATCATCTATGATGACCTCATTCAGAAGGGCCCTCAGTGACAGCTTCTCATGTGTAAGGGACTGGCCAGATCCCATGCCACAAGGAACTTCTTTATGGCCTCATCACCTATTTGTCTGCTTCATTCACACAAGTGTGGTTCAGGTGAATGAATAAATGGATGGGTAAACTTCTGGAGGCCACCAGGCAAAAGTTACATTATGTCAACTGCTCCTGAATACATGTGGTATAACAACCATTTGTAGTCTTAATAAGACACTAAGCTGAGGCAGTGAGGTAGAAGTGGCAGGTAGGAAGACGGTAAAAATATGTGTTGAGGCCAGGCGCGGTGGCTCACGCCTGTAATCCCAGCACTTTAGGAGGCCGAGGCAGGCAGATCACTTGAGGTCAGGAGTTCGAGACCAGCCTGGCCAAGATGTTGAAACCCTGTCTCTATTAAAAATACAAAAATTAACTGGGTGTGTTGGTGGGCGCCTGTAATCCCAGCTGCTCAGAAGGCTGAGGCAGGAGAATCACTTGAACCCCAGAGGTGGAGGTTGCAGTGAGCCAAGATCGCACCAGTGCACTCCACTCCAGCCTGGGTGACAGAGCGAGACTGTAAAAAAAAATATATATATATATATGTGTGTGTGTGTGTGTGTGTGTATATATATGTGTGTATATGTGTGTGTGTGTGTGTATATGTGTGTGTGTGTGTGTGTGTATATATATATATGTGTGTGTGTATGTGTGTGTGTGTATATATATATGTATGTATTGAGTGCCTGTTTTGTGTAAGTGGGGTTCTAGCCACTTAAGATATACCTGAACAAAACAAAGAGCCTTGCTCTCGTAGAACGTGTGTTTCTACCTGGGGAGACCGTCAGTAAACCATCCACAAGATAAATATAGCAGATGCTGTTAGAAGCTGATGGCGCTGTGGTGTGTTGTGGAAAATAGAGAAAGTAGAGGGAAGTGAGAGGGATTGCGTACACTAGGATTATGATTTTACACAGAAGGGTCAGTGGTGTCATTTTAGCAAAGATCTGAGGGAGGTAAAGGAATAAGCTATGCAGAAGTGTGGGAGACGAATGCTCCGCGTACAGGAAATGACCAATGCCAAGGCCCGAGGGTGGCAGTGTATCTGCTTTGAGTTCTAGAAAAAGGGGTATATTGTACATTGCTCTTTGTGACTCACTTTTTGTCAAACATTATGCTTCTAAAATGAACCCGTATTTTGGAGTATAGCTATGGTTAATTAATTCTCATCATTGTATAGTATTCCATTATATAAATACACCACTATTTATTTAGTCAATTAACATTTGGGTGATGTCTAGTTGTTTTTGCTATTATAAATGCTGCTATGGGCCAGGCACAGTGGCTCATACCTGTAATCCCAACGATTTGGGAGGCTGAGGTAAGAGGATCAGTTGAGCCCAGGAGTTTGAGATCAGCCTAGGCAACGGAGTGAGACCTCATCTCTACAAAAATATTTTTTTAAAAATTAACTGGGCATGGCGATGTGTACCTGTAGTCCCACCTACTTTGGAGGCTGAGGCAGGAGGATCGCTTGAGCCTTGGAGCTTGTGGCTGCAGTGAGCTATGATCGTGCCACTGACTCCAGCCTGGGTGATAGAGTGTGACTTTGTCTCAAAACAACAACAATAATAATAACAATAACTGAAATGTACTCTGTGAACATGAATAACTACAGTCATTTTCACTGGCCAAAGAGAAGGGGACAGGTGTAGGCTGAGTTCATGCCCAGGAAAACTAAGTGGCACTGCAGTTTCAAGAAAACTGCACAGAAGCTGAATGAAGGGACAGTGGAAAGGATGCTGAATGATCATGAGACACACACTGATACAGCAGCTGCTATAGCAACTTATTTATGTTGGGAGTGGCTATTGATTTCAGCAAAACAATGCCACTTGTCCATAACTGTAATTTTGACAACTTAATTTTCATTGGTTTTGTAACTTTGTCCTTAATTTTTAAATCAGTTTTTGTTTTATAGTTATAAAAGAACTACCCACAAAAGAACATTATTATAAAAATAGTAAAGTCCACACCCATTTAAGAATCTTTCTTTTTGGTCGGGCGCAAGTGCTCACGCCTGTAATGCCAGCACTTTGGGAGGCCGAGGCGGGCGGATCACGAGGTCAGGAGTTCGAGACCAGCCTGGTCAATATGGTGAAACCCCATCTCTACTAAAAATACAAAAATTAGCCAGGCATGGTGTCAGGTGCCTGTAGTCCCAGCTACTTGGGAGGCTGAGGCAGCAGAATCACCTGAACCCAGGAGGTGGAGGTTGCAGTAAGCCAAGATCACACCACTGCACTCCAGCCTGGGTGACAGAAACAGAGTGAGACTCTGTCTCAAAAAAAAAAAAAAAGATTTTTTTTTTTTTAAAGTTAGAAGAACCATTACTGTAGATTGAGAGAAAGTAATGAGATGTTTTTGGTAACTTACCCAACATCCATCACCTCTCTGTCTTACTCCATTTGTGCTGCTAGAACAAAATACCTAAGACTGGGTAATTTGTAAACAATAGAAATTTATTGCTTACAGTTCTGGAAGTTGGGAAACCCAAGGTCAAGGTGCCAGCAGATCTGGGGTCTGGTGAGAGCTACTACTTGCTCTGTCTTCACATGATCAAAGGGGCAAACACTCCCTCGGCTCTCCTTAAGAAGGGCACTAACTCCCATTCATGAGGGTGAAGCTGTTATGACCTAATCATCTCCTGAAGTCCCACCTCTGAATACTGTTGCATTGGGGGTTAGGTTTTAACACATACGTTTTGGAGGGACACAAACATTTAGACCATGACACTCTCCTTTTTTGCTTCCTAATACAGCCTTGATTTTGTTTAGCTATTTCATCTCCCCTGTGCAGCCTCAGGTTTAGGGGAGACTGCCTCATCCACTCTTCAAGCTCCTGATGGGCCCCAGCCAATTGTGGCCAGCTCATATAACTTGCCAGTGGTTGGTTTAAACATGAGCCTATGATGTGATTTTGTCCAACAAGACCCAAGGGATAGGCTGCTGGGGTGTTCCTAGGAAAGATTTCTTCACTTTTAACAAGAGATACAAAGAAATGTCAACCCCTATCTTGTTTCTGTGAAACCGTTGTGTCTGGACGTGTCACTTAAAACTCCTTCAGCTACCTTGTAAGCACAGGGAGAAGTTGGAATGCAGGGTGGGGGAAGGCGGGGTGGGCGAGCAGGGCGAAGGAGCAGAAAGGTGAAAATGATCCTGAGTCCTGACTTACACAGGCATGAGCCCTGGAGAGCCTTATCTCCTGACTTTTGTTTCAGGAAATGGTCGGCTTCCCCTGACCTTTGCTCCATTGAAGGCGAGTTTCCATTACTTGCAATTCAACGCGTCCTAACTGGCACAGGGTCCTGTAGGGTCTACTCGGGGATGTGCCCTGGGCTCCTGGCCCACTTCCCACTGCAGGCTTCAGCTCCTGCAGGCTCATTATCCCAGCACCTGGCACAGGCCTGGCAGCCAGTGGATATTTAGTAAATAGCTGCGGACGAGGGATGCATACTAGATTGTAAGTAAAGGGCCCTAACCTGTTGGCCATACACATGAGATGGGCACATGAGACCTCTGCGGTGCCCCTTTCGGAGGCAGCAAAGATACTGGGTGTCTGCGTTCTCAAGCGGCACCAGTCTAAAGAAAGCTGCAGCTCAACATAAGTTACTAAACACTGGAAGCCAACCGAGTAGAGGCCCAACACTGAATGGCAAATAGCATAATGAAGAGCAAATTAGAACGATTAATAGAAATGCAATCAGAAGCTCTGCAGGAATAATGGAGAATAATAGATCATAAATGAAGTATGGGATTGGCTCGACGTGTGTATTTCCAGCCCAGCAGGCAGCATGCTATATTCACGCTTCACGGCGACAATAGCAGAGCAAATAGATGTGATTTTACAAAACAATGGACCTAACTAAGCACGCATATTTAGTGCTCTTCAAAAAGGAGGAGGGAGCCACAGCTGACTAAAACAATTTGATCTTCTCTCCATTGCCAGCTGGAGATTTCAGAATGAAGCAAAAATGAATTTTTATCTTTTTCACGTTAACTTTGTAAAAATTGCTTTTATTCCCCAGGTGGGGTGGGAATCTTAACAGAAGACGTAACAGCTCTAGATATAGTGTGCAATTGTAAGATCTGCTTAGTCAGTTTCATCACGTAGTAAGCATGCAATTGATATTATTTCCTTTTCAGATAAAGTATGAAAAGAAAATGTATGGAAGTCTAATTCATAGGCACTGTGGCTTTGCAACCATAAATAAAACTCTAGTAGGGCACAGAGATAACAAAACCAAACACACAGAATCTAGGCCTTCATACAGGCTCTGGAATGAACTCTGCCAAGAAGAAAAAACCAAGCACTACCTTCTCCCAAGAGTGGTTCTTTTTTATTTAAAAATAAATGATGTAAGCGTTTGTTCAAGATAGATTTTGAGACCTGCAGGAAAGACAGGCAGGAAACCTGGGGGACGGTGGGCCCCCCAGTCTGAAGATCATTTCTCGTGCTCCTGACTAGATCACCTCTGCTCTGCTGGGAGGCAGGTCCTGCCCTGGCTACGGAGCAGGTCCGGAGGGCTCCTCACTGGAGGGAGAATATCACGGCTGGCCAGAATTCTGATCTCTGGAAGCCTGATGCCTGAAAATTATACCCCAGGAACTCACTGATTTTGTGAGTTGCCTGGTTGGTTGGAAAAAATTATTTGACTCTGGTTGACAGAAAGTACCAGTGAGAAGTGAAACCAGCTGGGCTTCTGGGTCAGGTGGGGACTTGGAGAACTTTTCTGTCTAGCTACAGGGTTGTAAATGCACCAATCAGCGCTCTGTATCTAGCTGGAGGATTGAAAATGCACCAATCAGAATTCTGTAAAAATGGACCAATCAGCACTCTATAAAATGGACCACTCAGCTCTCTGTAAAATGGACCAATGAGCAGGACGTGGGCGATGCCAAATAAGGAAATAAAAGCTGGTCACCGGAGCCAGCGGTGGTAACCCGCTGGGGTCCCCTTTCCTGCTGTGGAATCTTTGTTCTTTCACTCTTAGCAATAAATCTTGCTGCTGCTGACTATTTGGGTGTGCACCACCTGTAAGAGCTATAACACTCACTGAGAAGGTCCCCGGCTTAATTCTTGAAGTCAGCCAGACCGAGGAGACCCACCAGAAGGAGCCAACTCCAGACACACCAGGATTAGGAGACCAGGCTGCCAGCTTGGGCCTGTGCTTGGTTCCACCAGTTGCGTGATTTTAGACAAGTTGCTTAAACTCTCTGAGCTTTAAATATCTATATGTAAACTGGGATTAATAAATAATACATCTTAGGGGGTGTTGAGAAGATTAAATGAGTTAATACTGATTGTACAGCACTTAGCATAATGCTCAGCATGTAGCATGTACTTACGACTTCACCTGTCATTCTTTTAGCTCTGTTTTACGGCAAATCCAAGAAGCATTCTAGTTTAAGAGTGTCAGAGCCACACGGATATTTACACCTCCATCAGGGCTATAGACCTCATGGCACAGTTGGTCTACACAGAAGTGGATGGAAGGGGATGTCTGTGCCTCAACCCCTTGAAGATCTATCATTTTACTGCCTAGAGATAAAATGAGACAAACCACAGAAGAAAATGTCAACTCTTGCTTATGGGCTAGGAAAGTTAGGTCACAGAACCCCTCCCCAAGACTGGCCTAAAATAGACAAGGTTCATTTGTCTCACAAAAGGAGTCTCTAGGAGGACAGGCCAGAACTTTTGCAGCTGCTCCAAAACGCCTCAGGGACTGAGTCTCACTGTGTGTTTTCCTCTTCTCATCCTGAGCTGATTGGATTTCCTTTCAATATTTTTTCTCTCACAGTCACAAGATAGCTGCTGTTCTGCCAATAGTCACAACTGCATTCCAGGCGAAAGAAATGGAGAGTATCCAGCGGAAAAAGAAAGTGCTTTCCTATAGAAGGGTATTGCCCTTCTTTTTCGGGGAGGGACAGCCACTCTAGGGATTTCCACCTGCATCTTACTAGATAGAACTGTCGTATTCTCCCCCATCCCCACCAGCCCCTGGCTGCAAGACTCTGAGAAATGGAGGATTTTGGATTTTCAGCTTCTAGAGCAAAGAAAGGCAAAGGAGGGAAAGGGTGGGAGTGATTTTAGGGATACAATCTACAGAAGTGACCACATGTGAAAATGCCACAGAGGAATAGTCCTGCCTAGATTTGATTTTTGAATCACTAAAACATTGCTTAACCTTTTACCACAAAGAACTTTCTGGGTCGAAATGGTTTCTGTCCTAGAAAATGGGCTAATAGTGTTGTCTTCGGGAGCCCAGCATGGAATCCTGACATGGGAGAAAATATTTCCTCTTGCAATTGTATTCCGCAGCAAAAGATTAGGCTTCAAATACAAATTACCTTGAAACGGACAATACAGGAAGTTAAATTTAGACACGATGGAGTAACTTATAGGGCAGAAAATGTCCTGAGACAGGTATTTAGCGAGCAGAGCTGCACTGAGAACAGGTGCGGAGGCAGGTACGGCCTTAACAGCAAAATCTGCTGCTCCACAATGTTGCCCAACCAGGGCATTTTTGTCAACTCGGCGCTAATGTAGATTTATTTTAGGAAACTAAAGATGGTCATTTATCACAAAAAGTAGGTTAAAAACAAAAGAAGCCCTTTGTTCAAACCAAGTCTTCCAGGTCACCCTGGTGTATCTAACAGCTAAGGGCCTGGCTGTCGTAGCTGCTGCAGGGAGAGGGCTGGGGCCTTGTCTACTCCCTCTCCCCTGCCTTCCACATCAACTCTGGGTTCTGGATGTTTCTGTCTTTTGGGGTTGGCATCAGTAGTGAGCACAGCTTATGTGCAGGTACAAAGTGTTTTAAAAGATTTTTTTTTCCAACTGTTTTTCACAAGAACTATTTCTTTATTTTTTTTGTAAGAGAGCCTTGCCCTGTTGCCCAGGCTGGAGTGCAGTGGTGCAATCTCGGCTCACTGCAACCTCCGCCTTCTGGGATCAAGTGATTCTCCTGTCTCAGCCTCCTGAGTAGCTGGGATTGCAGGCACATGCCACCATGCCTGGCTAATTTTTGTATTTTTAGTAGAGACAGGGTTTTGCCACGTTGGCCAGGCTGGTTTGGAACTCCTGACCTCAAGTGATCCGCCCACCTTAGCCTCCCAAAGTGCTGGGATTACAAGCCTGAGCCACTGTGCCCAGCCCACAAGAACTATTTTTATTGTCAGTGAGTGGAAGAAGTGATGAGTGATTTACTTGTGTTTCCCTGGGGTCACAGGGTCCAGAGTGATGTGCTGCAGGACTTAGAACTCACAGGCTGCAAACTTGTTGCCTTCCCTCTGAAACAGACCCCAAATTTGGTGCACATGTGCATCAGTGAGTGCTTCCTCAAAATGCAGATTTGGGGCCTAACTCTGGCTATTTGGCTTCAAAATTCTTGGATGGGGCCTGGAAATCTATATCTTCCACAAGGAGCCCGGGTGGCCTTTACTGATGTGGGACAGAAACCACACTTTTGAGTAACCTTGTTCTCTAGCCTGGTGTCTTAGTCCATCTGTGCCGCTATAACAAAATATCTGAGACTGGGTAATTTACAAATAATAGAAATTTACTTCTCCCAGTTCTGGAAGCTGGGAAGCCCAAGATCATGGCACCAGCAGATTCGATGCCTGGTGAGGGCTGCTCTCGGCTTCCAAGGTGGCGCTTTGTTGCTGTGTCCTCACATAGTGGAAGAAGGAGAGGCCAAAGGGTATGGGAAGGGTGAATTCTCTCCCCTAAGCTAGTGTGCCTCTTTCACCATGTGAAGACATAGCAAGAATGTGTGAGTAGCCCTCACCGGACACCAGATCCACTGGCACCTTGATCTTGGACTTCTAGCCTCCAGAACTGGGGAAAATAAATGTCTGTTGTTTAGAAGCCACCCAGTCTACGGTGCTCTGTTATATGGTGTGGGTGGACTAAGATGCTCACATGGCAAAGTGGCTTGCACTAGTCAGGCACAGCTAGAAAAGCAGAGCTGGGATTCAGACTCATGCCTTGTTCCAAAACCAGAACCGTGACCCCTTGTTTAGATGGCTTGTGGACTACTCATTGTACTGAGAGTACCACTTTACTTCCAGATTCTGCCCTATATTTTCACTAAGTGAATACAATCTCAAGCATAACTTCTAGAATTCAGCATTGCTTCCTTGTATTTCCAGTTGCCCCAGACTAAATTTATGGGTCCCAATGAAGTCCAGATGAAGAGGAGTGTCAGTGGAAGAATAATAAGGTTCATAAATTCGGAAAGGAGAGCTTCGTTTCTTATAAAGGGTCGCAGCCTGTCAGGTGGCCATTCTGACACGCAGAAAGCATAGCCTCCGGCCAGAACCCAGAAACAGACACTTCAAGGGTGGGAAGAATAAGGAATTTATGCTGAGTATCGTGGCCAAATATACATATTCAGTAAGCTACAGGAAGATCATAAATATTTATGAGCGAGGTAACGTGCGCATGCGCAACTGAGCACGATGCCTCTCCACGTTCAAAAAATGGCAGCGTCAACATGATGGGTGGAGTATTTGCCCTCTGACATCAAAAGACGAAGAGGGGACACAAAATCCCTCTCTGTGCATCCTCTGTAGACCAGCCGGAACCACTCTGTGGTTGGCGGTCTCTTCTCTGGAAGGAACACTGATGGGCTATTCCGTCCAAACTTCAAAAGAGGTGCAGAGGTAGGCGGTTCGTTGATATCTGGGTGGTCTTTCAGAAGGGCTGGTTAACCGCCTAAGGGCGGTTAGCAGGGGCGTGTCTGACCTCCCAACTGTCGTGGTGGGGAACTCAGTTTTCATTTCCCTGGGATACCCCTGGCCAAGAGGGGATTGGTTCAGTTGGTTGAGAGGCACAGGATTTCATTTTCATTTTTCACGGTGTTAGTGTGGAAAAAACACACAAGCTCAAAGTGCTTTCTCCTATTTTCTCACTCAACAGCACAACGATCGACGCAGATGAAGACTTCTGTGAACAAATACGGGAGATTTCTCTCCAGCTGCAAACAAGCAAGCAGTTCTTCAGGGGCCAGACACCAGCTGGGTGTTCTCTAATTCAACTACGATGCTGTCCACCTGGAGATAGTGTGGGATCTCACAGGGCTGTCTCCAAGGCCGCCCTCCTTATCCCCAATCACTAGTCGCAATTCTGGGCATCCAGAACTTCTGACCTGTTAGCTTCAAGTTGGGGTTCCCACAATCCCCTCTCTGGGTTTGATTAATTTGCTAGAGTGGCCCACAGGACTCAGAGAAATGCCTTTACCAGTTTACTCAAAGGACGTTACAAAGGATACAGAAGAAGAGATGTGTAGGGCAAGATATGGGGGAAGGGGTTTGCTACCCTCCAGGAACCTCCACCTGATGAGCTACCTGGAAGCTCTCCAAATTCTGTTCCTTTGGACCTTTTATGGATGCTTCATTATGTAGGCATGATTGACAAAACCATTGGCCATTGGTAATCAGCTTAACCTCCAGCTCCCTCCACTCCTTGGACATTGAGGGTTGGAGCTGGAAGTGCTGATCCTGCCTTGGTCTTTCTGGAGAACAGTCCCATCCTTAAACTGTCTGGGAGCCCAGCCATCAGTCAATTATTAGCATATGAAAAGACATCATAAAAGTCAATTATAGAAAGACATTTGGAGATTCCAAGGATTTTAGGAGTTGTATGCCAGGCAACAGGGGATGAAGAACAAATATATATTTCACAATATCTCCCCTTGAGATGAGATTGAGAAATAAAATAAATTAGAAAACAGATTTTATACCAGCATAATCAAAATAAATCTTTGCCAAATTCAGACACAACTCAAATGTCCACTGACCTTAAAAACAATGGCAAGAAAACCAACAACAACTGTAAGATCTTCCACTTTCATGGCCAGATGGGTGGACCGCAGTGGAAGCTGGGGTGTGGATGCCATGAGCCCGTCGGAGAGCAGGATTTAGGAAGGAAGCAGCTTCTGGAATGTACTGCAGGTCTCAGTAGGCCATGAGTCTCGTGAGACCAATCTACCTTCACTGGGCTTGTTGGCAGCTTGGCCTCGTGCCCCTGGACACATGTGAGGTGAAGATGGCAAAGAGATTCACATGCTAAGAAGCCACCATGGCCAGGCCAGCCTGTGCTGGAGTTTAGTGTCTGTCATGTCGGGGTGTGGCACCTTTGCTTGCAAGCTAGCCTTTATATACCCCTGTATTTCATTGTTTGCTTTTGTTTTTTCCTTTAGTTGCCTAGTAAACATTTCTACTGGAAAACCTCACCTCAGAAGAACTAAGAGGAAAAGCAGTGTCCACACCCAGGCCAGCCTCGCCAAGAAGGGCAGAGGTTCCCCTCGAGGATGGTCTTGATCGATGTGGCCACAGCTCCTGCTCCAGCTAGCACTCAGAGGAGTCTGCTGGGGCCCCAGGGAACACGGGGGGCAGTCGTGCACCCTCAGTGATGGCTGCTCTGTAGACAGAGCCCCAGGACTTCTCTCCCTCCTTCTTCAGCTCTCTGCCCTGTTGCTCTGCACGGTCACAGCACTTGTCACTTACATGTCTGTTTACCCGACTCCGTGCCAGCCTGTCATTGTTATTTTGGTATCCCCAGCGCCTGTGTGGTGTGTAATATGTAATGAAGGTTCTCGCATGAAACCAAATGGTGGGCATTGAAGTAGGGGAGAGGCTGCATGAGCAAAAGGACCATTACCCGCTCTCTTCTACCAACTGGGAGGCCAACAACTTGAGGAGATGGGCTGCCCAGTGATGGGAGGACAGCATGGTGCAGCCTCCCTGGAGAGCTTCCGTAGGCCTCAGGCTGCTGTGAGGGAGCTTAGGGTGATTAGCTGTTAAACTGTTGCTCTTTTGAAAAAGTTGAAAGAGCACTGTGAACTCTGTGCTCAAGTGCATTTGACTCAGGAGGTCTTTAAGGGGGGTGAGTTTGGGGAATGCTTGCTCTGGGAGAGAATTTGGGGTGCAACTCCATGCGTGTCTGTGGGTCTCTCCACAAGATGGCACTCGTCTCTTGTTCTTAGCTCCTGCTAATGAAGTTTGTAATTTTTAAATCTGCAGAGCAATGAGGATGACTTCCATTTCCCTTATGGGCAACTTACATGTTTTATTTCCCTGGGAACCTGGGCCATGGTGAGGTACATGATTAGGTACTGAAGTCTGGTGAGCCCTAGGGGGCACAACGTGGTTGCACATCCTGCAAAACCGGGCTCCCTAAGTTAGTTTAAGCACAGGCATTTGGAGTGGTCGCTAGGGTGACCTGTTTGAGTAACTTGCCCTATTCGATGCTGGCCTCGGCTAGTGGGACTGCTGCCATTATTATTATTATTATTATTATTATTATTATTATTATTATTTATTTTGAGATGGAGTCTCGCTCTGTCACCCAGGCTGGAGTGCAGTGGCACAATCTCAGCTCACTGCAAGCTCCGTCTCCTGGGTTCACGCCATTCTCCTGCCTCAGCCTCTCAAGTAGCTGGGACTACAGATGCCCGCCACCACGCCCGGCTAATTTTTGTATTTTTAGTAGAGACGGGATTTCACCGTGTTAGCCAGGATGCTCTCGATCTCCTGACCTTGTGATCCGCCGGCCTCAGCCTCCCAAAGTGCTGGGATTACAGGCGTGAGCCACCGCGCCCGGCACCATTATTTTGTATTGCTGTAACAGTCACCGGTCACACTGACTTTGTCTCTGAACACAAGCCTGGGCTTGCTTGTGATTAGCAGTGTCAATCCGCTAATGGGAGATTGATTCTTGGTCTCTGAACTTCATGAGAAAGATTCCTGGTCTCTGAACTTCATGAGAGGAGTTAAAAAAAATTGCAGACTGAGGTACCCAATATAAACCATGAGGAGACTCCTTTGGAAGTCTTTTTACCACCCCTTGGACACAGGGAGTGCACTTACTCATGGGATTGTCGTATTATCAGAAGTAATGTACTTTATCAAGTCTCTTTCCTTCAGTACAGTCCTTCCATGAGGATGCTGCCCAGGCATTTATAGGATGATGAGGCAAATTCCAATGATGCTAATCTGGCCTCATTGATAGATCTCCAGAATCTTCCAGTTGACCCCAATTTTCACCAGTCTTGAGAAAATTTGCAATGGGCCATCCTTCCCCCTTCCTCATGTGGTGCCACAGGGCTAAACACTCGATGGTGCTGGACATGTTTGTCATACTTGATGTAGCAATCTCATTTCATACAAAGGCCACAGGGTAGACAATTCCCAATTCAAAAACATTTAAAACAGTATGCATGTAGGCAATCTTTGCAAATGTCCCCAACTAATGACAATAATCTGTCATGTTTCTGCAGGGCCTTATAGTACATGTGCACTTACATCTCCATTAATCCCGCCTACAGTCCCATCGAGACAACGGGAGGCAGATTGTTAGGTCCATTTTGGAGAGGAGGAAATGAAGACTCGAGAAGGTCATGATTTCTACAAGGTCACAAAGCAGGCAAGTCTCAGAATTGGGATAAAAACCTACGTTGCCTGAGTCTTGGCCCACTCTTTCATTCAAATCCTTGGTTGTTTCTGGGTACCAGGCACTGTTTTAGCTGTTAGGAACACAGCAGCAAAACGATTGTCAATTTGCAAGAGAAAGATCTTTGGTCTCTGAACATTGTAAGAAGACTTAAAAACAAATTGCAGGCCAGGCGCGGTGGCTGGCCAGGATGGTGAAACCCCATCTCTACTAAAAATACAAAAATTAGCTGGGCGTGGTGGTGGGCGCCTATAATCCCAGCTACACAGGAGGCTGAGGCAGGAGTATCCCTTGAACTTGGGAGGCGGAGGTTGCAGTGAGCCAAGATCGCGCCATTGCACTCCGGCCTGGGCAACAAGAGCAAAACTCTGTCTCCAAAAAAAAAAAAAAAAAAAAGGCCGGGCATGGTGGCTCACACCTGTAATCCCAGCACTTTGGGAGGCCGAAGTGGGTGGATCACCTGAGGTTAAGAGTTTGAGACCAGCCTAGGGAACATGGTGAAACTCCGTCTCTACTAAAAATACAAAAAATTAGCCAGGTGTGGTGGCAGGTGCCTGTAATCCCAGCTACTTGGGAGGCTGAGGCAGGAGAATCGCTTGAACCTTGGAGGCGGAGGTTGCAGGGAGCCGACATTGCGCTATTGCACTCCATTCTGGGAAATAGCAGCGAAACTCTGTCTCAAAAAAAAAAAAAAAAAAAATTGCAGCCTAGCAACAAAGTATAAACCATGAGGAGAATCCTTTTACCATTTCTTAAGCTTTCAGACCACCCCTTTTGACACAAGGGATGCACTTATTCCTGGGATTAGTCTGTTGGGTGGGGTGCGGTTTTAAAAAGGGGGCTCAGGTGACATTCAAACAGAGGCCTGAAACTGGAAGAGGTGAGTCATGCAGAATTCTTGAGGAAGAGCTTCCAGGCAGAGGGAACAGCCGTCACAAAGACCTGCCATGGAAGGGCCTAGTATGTCCCAGGAAAGCACTGAGCCATCTGCTGAGGGACCTGGAGGCCACAGTCTGACCTCGGCTCCTCTTCTGACCAAGACGAAGCCATTAGAGGGCTTCAAGCTGACATGTGCTATGATATTTCTGACATCTTAACAGGGTCACTCTGGGAGATTTCCTTACGATATAAATTGTCAATATAATCCAAGACAACAATGGCTCAGAGAAAAAGAGTACTACATGACTGTTATTGTACGTCTCACAGTGAGGTGACAAGCACAAGCGCTGTCTGTGGGGTGCCTGCCTTGGGCCAGGTAGTTGGCGGGGGCTTTCTTTACCCACCACATTTTATCCCGTCCTTGTAGTTGGCTGCATGATATATTTATTATTATGCCATTTTACAGATGAGAAAACTGAGACTCGAGTCCACAGGCTAACCAGGGACAGCCTTGGGCCTTCACTCTACTCCCCTTCGCCTCTGTTATGAGCATGTGCACATCAGTCAAGGCTGAAGCAATCCTTTCAATGAAAGAAAATGATATTTGGTAAAGTACCTTGAAAGAAATACTCTCATAATAAGAATTGGTGAATATTTAAAATGTTGTCTAATTAACACATTGGCAGTGTTCTTCATGTCATTTATACATGCCGTTCAACCTGCAAATATTATTTTTAAAAATTAATATAGTAATATTTAATACTTTTTAAAGAGAGCCTTTGATTAACTTTGGTCCCATCAACAAACACAAATTGCATTAAACTTTTTGAACAGACTTTGTAAATGTAATCATTTGACTTCCTTAATTGTCTGATTAACAACAATAAAAAAATCTTCCCAAGTACTTAAGTAATAATTCCTGTAAATATAACAAAATCTAGACATATAATACATTTTATATACTCTTAAAATATCAACATAAAATTATACTCTACATCAACTTTTTAACTCCACATTTTAAGTTAGAATTACAAGTTTGACTGACACTCCAGCACACAAAATCCTCTTAAACATAACAAATAAGGAAAAGGCCAAATATCCACAGATTACCTCCTAACCCCAAAATATCAGAAATAGATTTGATTCATCTTCATCATTTTTACACTTAATGCTGTCTCTTTTCGGGATTACAAGTCCTTTTCCCACTAAAAAAAAGATTCAGAATAGATTTGGAGTTGAATTTCCGAGTGAATTTTTGGGGCCTCCTTACCAGCTAGCTGAGGTTGCATCATGAGCAGGGATGTTAGCTTGGACACGGGAGTTAGAAGTAGAGAGGTCAGGATAATTTTTATTGATTTTGTACTTGCTAAGTCACTGTCTTGCGAACAGGTCAGCTCCTAGTCCTGGCCCCTACATTCAGTCATATGTTACCTGCTTCTGTCCACTTAGAGATGCCTACAACCTTGCTGGGTCTCTGGAGCACACGGCTGGATTTAACATCATTCCTGGTCTAATTCTATTCTGAATTCTTTTCATATTCTGCACATTTGCTGCAGCTGTAACTTCCAGCCACTGCTCGAAGATGAAGATGAGGCTCAAAGCTGGACAGCAGAGGGAGGCCAGCCAAGGTCAGAACTGCAGAGATGGCAGGTGTGTGTGTGCTGGGTGAGGCCAGGTTGTTGAATGTTGCCATGGCCCGTCCTCCTCATTCGCCTCTGGGAAACACAGGAGGAAACTGCACACACAGAACCCGCATCCATCTGAACAGCTGCATCCTCAGAAAGATCTGGCTAAGGCAGTGACATCATGAAACTGGAATTTCTTTCACTCTGGAGGAAGTGAAAAGAGCTGCAAACAGATCTTTAGGGACTGGCTATTATTCCCTATTGTAATGGACTTTCTTTCATCTTAAAGTACATTAAAAATATTGACGCGGCAATATAAATACCACCTTCCCCCCGCCCCCCCCGCTTTTTTTAAAGCAAGAAGTCTCTTGAATTTGTATTTGTTTTGCTGTTTAAAACCAAATCTCTAAGGAAAGCCAATGCAAATACAAGCTCTTCAGTGGTTATGGTCACTCTGTGGACTCCCTGGTTCCCAGCAAGCTCTAGCTGCCCAGCTGAACTTCTCTTTGTGGGTTTTCGGAGGGCTAGGGAATGGAAATGCGTTAGTGTTTCTCCAGTTTGCTCATTCTTTGCCGTATGGCACTCTTACCTGCAGGCTTTTCACACACAGATGGGCTGCTGAATGTTCTATCATTGCAGGCTTGCCTCCAGACCCAGGTATATTTCAAGAGCAGAAGCCGTTGGCACAATCACCCCTTACTCTGTTTGTGGAAGAAAGTTGCCATCCACACAGTTTGGCCGGGCGCGGTGGCTCACAGCTGTAATCCCAGCACTTTGGAAGGCTGAGGTGGGCGGATCATGAGGTCAGGAATTTGAGATCAGCCTGGCCAACGTGGTGATACCCTGTCTCTGCTAAAGATATAAAAAATTAGCCAGGCGTGGTAGCGCACGCCTGTAATCCCAGCTACTTGGGAAGCTGAGGCAGGAGAATCACTTGAACCCAGGAGGTGGAGGTTGCAGTGAGCCGAGATCACGCCATTGCACTCCAGCCTGGGCAATAGAGTGAGGCTCTGTCTCAAAAAAAAAAATAATTATAGTTTCTACACATGTGGGTTTGGAATTTGAACAAATTATTTTATTCTGGGAATGCTTTATAATCGCCTAAAATGACGACTTCTTTCCTAGTTGTAATTTCTCTTTGCCACGTTACCAGGATGCACAGAAGGCACAGGGAGGAAAGCTCTGGGTTTGCCTCTTGCGAAACTCAAAAGCCACATTAAGGATGAGGCAGTCATCTAAGCCAGCATCTTGTCTGGAAATAATTATGCCTTGCTAACAAAGCTGTGGAAATCTGCAATGCACAAAAATACAACATCCATGCAAACCCAAATAAAGGGAAGCAAATTCCCTCTGGACACAGCTGTGCCTAAGACTCCCGGAGTGAAAGGAGCAAAATTATACCTATGACCTACTGTTTCTATTAGAAACCCTAGAATCAATGTTCATCACCCCATTAAAAAACAACAGATTTATGAGGAGAGAAGCTTCCAAAAAGACTGCAGAATTATCTTTTTTTGGTGCAGTTGGGACATTAATTCTCAAAGTATTAAAACCTGTCCAGGTTCTTCTGGTATGTTCCTTCTGTCTATACAAGGAGCATGTGATTTTTTTAAAATGTTGACTTTGCGGATCCCGTTAGTTAGGTGGGAAATTGAGACACCAGAGAGGCATGAGGTTCCTCATTTAGTCTGGACTCAGTTCCTTTCCTAAATTAAAGGAAATGTACCATACTGCTGACTTGGTGAGTTTGCTTTCAGTGCACGCTATGTGTGAGGTTGTAGAGAGTATGAGATCAAGCAGTGTTGGGAACAGGCCCCCCAAAATCTGGCCATAAACTGGCCCCAAAACTGGCCAGAAACAGTCTCTGCAGCACTGTGACATGCTCATGATGACCATGACGCCCACGCTGGAAGGCTGTGGGTTTGTGGGTTTACCGTAATGAGGGCAAGGAACACCTGGCCCACCCAAGGTGGAAAACCGCTTAAAATCATTCTTAAACCACAAACAGTAGCATGAGCGATCTGTGCCTTAAAGACATGCTCCTGCTGCAGATAACTAGCCAAACCCATCCCTTTATTTCGGCCCATCCCTTTGTTTCCCATAAGGAATACTTTTAGTTAATCTATAATCTATAGAAACAATGCTAATCACTGGCTTGCTGTCAATAAATATGTGGGTAAATCTCTGTTCAAGGCTCTCAGCTCTGAAGGCTGTGAGATCCCTGATTCCCTACCTCACATGCCATATTTCTGTGTGTGTGTCTTTAATTCCTCTAGCTGGGTTAGGGTCTCCATGACCGAGCTGATCTCGGCAAAGCAGCACGACCTGTTTCCAACATCTGACTTTTCCTCTCTATTCTGCCCAGCACAGGGGCCAGCCAGAGCTCACAGTCCCAGCCTAGTAGGGATTGGCTACACAAGTCTTTTGAAGAACAAGCCCAGATGCATATTTATTTTGAGTTGCTCAAGAAACTCTAGGTTGATAAAATCACAAGTGTGAGAAGTGAGGCAGAAGAATCTGTAGTTTTATCTGAGAATTCTCCTGCCACCATATGTGTTGGAGAAAACAAGTACACAAAAAACTGGGGCTAGGAGGTCACCAGGGGCTGAGGGAAGGAGAATGGGGAGTTGGTGTTTAATGGGTACAGAGTTTCCATTTGGGATGATGAAAAAGTCCTGGAGATAAATGGTGGTGATGGCTGCACAACACTTTGAATGTACTCAATGCCACTGAACCGTACACTTCTGAATGGTTAAGGTGGTAAATTTTATGTCCTGTGTATTTTAACGTGATTTTTTCAAATTTTAAAAAGTAAGGTAGCAGGAATAAGTACTTCAATTAGGCAAACTCTAAGGTGGCCCCACAAGTCCTTCTCCTGGAGCATGTTCTCTAGAATCTCCCCTTGAGTGTGGACAGGACTTGATGGTATTTCACTCCTATGATTAGGTTACTTATAATGGAAAGATAAAGAGATTTTTGCAGGTATAATTAAGGTTCCTAATCAGTTAACTTGGAGTTAAGCAAAAGGGAGATTTCCCAAGGTAAGCCTGCCCTAACTAGACCCTTTACCTGGGGCTTCCTGAGGAGAGAGTTGAAGCAGCAGAAACCACCTCCCTTGGCCCCAAAGATTTGCATGTTAGGGAGAGGGCCACTGGGCAGGGAACTGCAGGCTGCCCTAGGAGCTCAGCTCCTGCATCCTCCAACCACAAGGACCTGAATTCTACTGACAGCCAGGGAACTTGGAAGGGGAGTCTGTGCCTCAGAGAGAATTGCAGCCCTGGGCAACATGAGAATTTGAGCCTGGTGAGACCCTGCAGGAGACCCCACTGATGTGTGCTTGGATCCCTGGCCCATGGGAACTGTGAGTTAGGAAGTTTGGATTGCTGGAAGTGGCTACGTTTGTGGTCCTTTGTTAGACAGCAGTAGAAGATGACTGTAGCCCTGGTGGTCACTGGGGTGTTGATGCTCAGCATCTGCTGCAATATAGGCAGATATTGTCCATGTATCCAGTGCACCTTGGCAGCTGCTCTGCACAGGGGAAAGAGGCCAAAGGTATCCATCCATGGAGGGAGAGCACTGTGTGGGGGACAAGGTGCAGGTGACCTTGTTTTATTTGACTAAATTAATATCAAACTGAGGGGATCCAGTGGAAGAGCCCCAGGGAAATCAGAGCTGCGTCCTACAAAACACGTTCTCCTCTCATAGGAGACAAAGGCATGGGTTAAACAGCGCGCTTTAATGCAGCACACAAACTTCCAAGTGTGGGTGCAGAGGGAGAGACCTCTTCTCTTCACACAGTCAGGCATGCAATTCTCATTGTTTGTGTCCATAGAGATGCGTGCCAGGGAGGAGGGAGCTAGCTGAGTTGTGTGTGCCTGGAGCTGTGAAACAATGAACTGTATGCGGGAAAGCAGTACCAAGCGGATGTGGTCAGTAACTGCGACCACGGGCAGCCACATGACTTCTCAGTTTCTATACCTATAAAATGCCAGGACCAAACTGGAGTGCCGGTCCTGTCAAACATCTCTGAGGTGCCCACGGTTGTTTATTACTAATCATGCAGGAACATGCAACAACTGACCCAGAGGCTAGGAGAGGGAGGATGGACTTCGTGTCCCTGTGAAGCCACATCCTTCACATCACCTAACAGGCCCTGCCCAGAGTAGAAATAAGTGAGTGGGTAAGCACTGTTGACGTGCCTAGCCACCCTAGTTTCGGGAGCTGGCTGTGGGGTGAATGAGTCCACGGCTTACAAGGGCAAGCATGCACTGTGCTCTCCTTCACCCCTGTCCTCTCACAATCCATGCTCGGCATTGTAGCCGGAGTGATGGCTTAAAATACAAAGCACATCGTGTCACACCCTTCCTTGAAATCCTCCAATGCCTTCTCACCTCACTAGGCATCACCAGCAGACTCTCGGCCTGCCCAGCACACAACGGCCACCCTGACCTTGCCCTGACTCTTGACGCTTTGTGCTTGCTGCTCCTCTGCCTGGAATCCTCTCCACTGTGTGTCCTCACCCAGGCTCAGCTCCTCAGGGAGGCCCCCCCTAACCAACCCCTCTAGACAGGCCCCTCCCGCGTCCCCAGGACTCTTCACCTTCTTCGTCATATAAGGCTGAGGAATGGAGGAGACTGGAAAGAACCTTGAGGTATCGAACTGAAATTAGACATAGAGGTATAAATTCATGAGCTGCATATCTGTATCTTACATATACCCAGAGTTAGAGAATTGTTATAGATGTATGTGCATGTATGTATATTTATGTATGTGTATATATGTGTGTGCACATATATACATGCACATACCTGCTATCTCTGTCAGCTGGAAGAGCCTAGAAGCAATGACACCCTGGCAGGCACAAGCACAGCCAGCACTCAGGCCTTGGTTGGAGAAATGGCCGATTCCAGCACAGGGGTGGGGAAAGTCCAAGAGAATTTGGGAGCATATTTTTGTGCCAGATAGCAAAGAAGCACCCAAGAATAATAAGAATAATGGGGATATGTCAAAAAGAGGCAGGTATTTCATTCCTGTAATTAGGTTAGTTATAAGGGAAAGATAAAGGGATTTTGCAGGTATAATTAAGATCCCTAATCAGTTTACTTGGAGTCAATCAAAAGGGAGAATTCCCAGGATGAGCCTGACCTAACTAGGCCCTTTAACTGGGAGCTCGAGGGGGCTCTCACAGGCCGATTTTAGAATGATTTAAGCATCAAAATAAATAATTGGATTACAATACATTGTATGAGATAGGAATCCATGAATCCATACTCATTAAAAAAAAAGCAATTCGATAAATAAACAAATGAGGAGAAGGAAAAGCTCTTCCTTGTAGTAGAATGCCAACTAGTAAATGCAGAGGGAATGATGGAAATAGATAATCACTCTTAGGCAACAGTAACAGTAGTTGTTGATCCATATGGGTGTCCCTGGTGTGTGGAGGTTTGATGAGAAACAGGATGTTGGCAAAACATTGGACTACCTTCCTACAAACCACTACCAAATGCAAGGGGGAGGTGGCAGACACAGCTTGACTGCGTAATTAAGGTGAGACCATCTCAGGTAGGACAGGTGGCACCATGCGCCTCATGGTTTGATGCACGAAGAAGGACACAGCATCTCCTCGGTGGTATTACAGCCTTGAGTGCCGGGGGGTCTCAGCCCATGGGATGAAGGACCTGTGCTCCTGTGCCAAGGGCACGGAGGCAGAAAAAGACTGGGGGCTGTTCCGTATGGGAACAGACTGAGGTGACCAGAAGCTCAGTGCAAGGCGTGCTGTCTCACAGCCTGCACGGGAAAGGCTGGTGGACCCTTGGTGGAATTTGAACCAGGTCTGTGGATTGGATGGCTGTGCTGTATCTGTGTTCATTTCCTGACTTGGACAGTCTTGTGTTGGGGTGACAAAGAGTGTCCTAGTTTTTAGGAGGTACACAGTGGGATATTTAGGGATGAGGGCACTGCTATGGTCTAAAGGTTCTGTCTCCCAAAAAGTCATCTGTTGAAACCTAATCACCAAGGTGATGGTATTAGGAGGTGGGGCCTTTGGGAGGTAAGTGGCACCCTCATGCATGGGATTAGTGCCCTTACACAAGTGGCCTGAAGGAGCTTCCCCGTCCTGTACGTGAGGACGCAGGGAGAAGGTACGGTCTATGAAGAAGAGGGCAGGACCTCACCAGACACTGAACCTGCTGACACCTTAATCTTGGACTTCCAGCCTCCAGAACTGTGAGAAACACATTTCTGTTGTTTATAAGCCACCCAGGCACAATGTCAGGATATATATAGCCAATATATGTCAGCATATATATATACAACCCATTGTATGAGATAGGTGACATATCCTGACTATATATATATACAGACACACACATATATACATACACTGACATACATATATATTTGATATATATGTATATATAGAGAGAAGGTGATGAAGCAATGTAGTGTTATTAACAATTATGAACAACTAACTACACAGTTGATAACAATATTAACAATTGGAAAGTCTAGGTGAAGGGGAAAAGGGAGCTTTTTGTACTGTTCTTACAACTTTTCTATACACTGGTAATCTCTTCGTAATCTACCTTCCAGGGTTTTTGAAAGGACCAGATGAAATAATGTTAAATCTCTATTAAAAGATTTTTAATGCAAACATATGTAATTACCTTGATCATGTCTCATTTACTTATTAGCCATCTTCTTGCATGAGACCGTGATTTCCACGAGAGCAGGGACTTGCCCTTTACATCCTGCTAGATCCCCCTGCTTGGAATGGTGCCTGGCATAATAAATACCAAAATATATTTCAGTAAAAATACTCAAATATCTGTCGAGTAATAAATGCATCACAGAAATTGGGTTAATTTTATACTTACCATTATTATAATATCATGATGTATATGTTAGTAAAGAGAACTGTAATCACCTTTAGTCTGCCTCTTAGAAATCTTGAAACCTGTTTGGAAATCTACTAGCTTATTGATTTGTTATTAGAGTAATTACTGTTATGTAACAAAAATATACTTCTACATAATTAAGTATATTCATTTGCATGATAGAATTTGATCACTTTCTTACTGTAGTGGTTGAAGAGAACTGTCATTTAAACAGTGCAGGTAAAGCCCTGAGAAATAAGTGTGCATTTCCTATTCCAGAAACATTCTCCAAGAGACATTGGAAAGGACCTAGGATAAAGGCCCAGCATGGCCCTGCGTGGAGCCAGGACTTGGGTTTTGTACAGTTGCATGAACTGCCACTGGCTGTCTTAGAATAAAGTGCTCTACAAAAAATGTTTTCTAGCAGATAGTACCTTCTCATCGTATAAAAGCTTGGGTAAATTTTCAGGGTGGATGCAAAGTCAAGCAGGATCATCAGCAAAGAGAGGGACGATAAATGAAGAAACCTTTGTTCTGATCAGAGCCAACGCCGTGTGAATGATATTCCGCAGTGTGTCACTCCAGCTGCCGGAACAGAATGTTCCAGGGAGGTGGGATTTGCCCCATTGCTTTACTGGAAACAGTGGGCGGGGGTGCAAATCTGGTTCTTACGAAAAGACAACTTCAGCCCCAGAGAGCCAAGACGTGGTCCCAGCGCCTCAGAGAATGTGTCTGGCGTGAAGCGTAAGCAGCAGATGTAGCTATGTGATTCCTAATAACACAGACTACAGAAATCGTTCTTTCCTTTTTTCTATTCCTCTTCAAGCTGCTTCACGTACCTTCACCATCCCATAAGTCAAAATCCGCCGCTGCGATTCCCTATTTCTTTTTTTCTTTAACTGGGGAAAAGCCCTTACCACACGACTTTCCCTTCCCTATAATTTCAGAATAGGAACTTAAAATAATCTTAGGGAGAAACTGAGAAAGACTAGCAGTATAAAGGATATAAAATGTGGAAGGCACATTCAAATACCAAGATTTCAAAGCTAAATAGAACTACGGATTCAGCAGTCTGAAATTCCTGATGCATGGAATTTCTAACACGATACTGAGTAAAATATCTTTATCTGTGTATCTGACTCTATTTGGCCTTTTTTCTCTCACTTACATTTTGAATTTCATCCTTTTGAGTTTCGTATCTCACCCTAGGTGCCTTAAGTTCTGTGTGTATGTGTACCGCCCACATCACTGCCCAATTTGGGAGCAGTCCTAGTTACATTTTATTTACTACAGAATCATAAATAGAGGTACTGTAATATCAAAGGCACTTTCATAAGCCATCTGTTGACAATATTCTAGATCTTCTCACAAGTCATATCTTATTAAAAGCCTGATTCATACAGACCAGATGTCCAACAGTCAGGAAATGGCTTAGTAAATGATGGTACATCAAGATCATGGAATATTATGTCATCATTAAAGTTACAATTACGAAGTCTATTTTGAAACACAAGACATTTTACAATTTTATGAAAAAATACATAGGAAGTAGGTATTCTCTGCTGATAACTATGCTAAATATTGATGTACTGGAATAAGTTAAAGGTAATATGCAAAAATGGTGAGGATATATATTGTTTGAAAAATTATTTAATCTTGGCCAGGCACAGTGTCTCACACCTGTAATCCCAGCACTTTGGGAGGCTGAGGCAGGCAAATCACAAGGTCAGGAGATCAAGACCGTCCTGGCTAACACGGTGAAACCTCATCTCTACCAAAAACACAAAAAATTAGCTGGGCGTGGTGATTTTTTGTAGTCCCAGCTACTCGGGAGGGTGAGGCAGGAGAATTGCTTGAACCCGGGAGGCGGAGGTTGCAGTGAGCCGAGATCACACCACTGCACTCTAGCCTGGGCGACAGAGTGAGACTTTGTCTCAAAATACACACACACACACACACATACACACACATATATATATATATAAATCTTGATGATGATACATTATCCTGAAACAAACAAACAAACAAACATAATTTGCAAAATTTCTGAAGGAAAGTGTGACCCATAGGGTGATCTGGAACTTTATTGCTTATGCACTAAATGCATTTGGTCACAACCCTGCCTGAGAACCCTACGTAGTTTTCTTCCTCCCTGTTTATATTATTTTAACTCTGTAAAGAGAGCTAAGTATATCTGATTTGCCCAGAACTGTAAGTGGAATGTCAGTGAATGAAGTAGTCAGAGAAACAGTGGGCAAAATTCATTTCTTCATTCAGAGGATATGTACTGGGACATTCACTCTGAACCAAAATCTGGGGGATACCAAGGCAGACGCAGTCCCTTCTAGGCAGAAACACACATCTGATCCCAGGTAGACTTGTCAAGCTTACATTGCACCTCTGCAGTTTTTCCATAAAGAAGACATTTAGATTTCAAGAGCTGGATGGACATTTGCTGTGCTTTACCGCCTGGTACGGTGACTCCAATTTTCTCCTACTATATATAAGAGGCCTTGGTGGGAGGGTGAATTCAGAGGCCTCTCTCCCAAGATAGAAGCAGAGGGGGTCAGGCCATCCTCCTTCCTGGAGGGATATATCCACAGGTGTGGGCATGAGCCCCGAGCCTAGCCCTTCATTTTGCCCGTCTGGACTCTGACTTTTGGGCAAGGGCTGGGAGCAAGGGCCAAGGTTACTCTCAGAAGCTGAACCAGTCCTGGCGGAGGTTATTGCTGTGTCATTGGGTTTCACAGCTCCCTCGTCTCTGCTGGTTCCCAAGCTTGGTCCTTCGGTCTTCTATTGATTCCACGAACCACACTTACATCCTTGAATACTCCTCATCCACCCCTCTTTCCAATCAATTCCTTTCTGCTTATCTTTGCCTGAGTCATTTTCAGTTGTTTGCGGTCAAGAGCTTTAATCAATACAGAAAGGAACATCATCCACTTGGTTTAACATTGCAGTTAGGAACAAGGCAGACCTAGGGGCAAATCCTGCTTCAATCATTAAGAAATCTGGACAGTTCCTGAAGCTATGAATGCCTCAGTTTCCTCATCTGAAACTGGGAAGAATGACCACTACCTCCTTAGTGAAAGCTAATGAGAAAATATAAGCTAAGAGTCTGGCAGTGTGCCCTGCTCACACCAGGATATTCCAAAGTACTATTTTAAAAATTCCCCTTCCTTTCCTCTCTGTCCTTTTCCTCAAATAAATACTTGAGGAAATCTCTTGGCTGGTAGAACTTTAAAAACAAACAAAGGAAATTAGAATCTATAGTTCTTTGCTCCCTAGTTTCTGGTTTTCTCGCCCATAATAAATGATCATTGGCATAACATTTATATCTGTAGAACTGGATAACTGGATTTTAGTAATTCTAAAATCAGCAGACAGTTTGCTAATGGAATAATCTTCATGTTTGTTGACAACAGTGAGGAATAGAATCATACATTTTTGTTGACAATATTAAAAACCAAAGCTGAAAAACCCTTTCTGTTCACTGTTGCCCATAAAGGGAGATGCAGGGAATTTACTCCACTGTCAAATGATATATATATATATATATATATATATATATATATATATATATTTAAACACAACAACAAAGACCCCAAGCTATCTTTCCAAAATGTCAGGACCAACTGGCCTCACAGTTTAATCCAGAGCAGTGGGAGCAGCCACAGCAGCAGGCTCCAGTGAATCGCTCTAGGGATTGGCAAAGTTGGCGTCCCATCTCAATCCACGCCTCACTGCAGGAGCAGCGCGTTCAGCCTGGTTGGGAAATAACCATCAAGATCTGGTTTTGTGAATGGTAAGGTCAGACCCATGTATAATCAATCTGAATTCGCATAATTCACTTGAGTCTGCTATTCCTCAGGTTACTCATTACATGTGGCTGAACAAAGACTGAGATCCTCTAAAATGTATTATTAATTCATCCATGGACCCGGCCAGACAAAGAGGAGCTGGTTCCTAAAAATGATGATCTTGTGGCTTTGGAGACAGGAGTGCAGTTTACAAAACTTAGAACGCTGTGGCTGAGGCTCACTCTGGGGCCAGCATCTCTTGTTCCACCAGACACCTCAGTGGCTGGTGTTTGCAACATACTCTCCATCCACTAATTGAAATGTTACAAATAATTTAATCCTGCAGGATGATTTTATGTGATAAGTAAACAATCCAGCTGATCTCATTTTTCACTCTTTGACCTAGACCCTAGAGAAATGTTCCCAAAGAAGGAAAAGGAATTCGGACTCAGTATTCAAACAACAAGAGTAATTACTCAACAAAGAAGTCAATTAAGCAAATTACCCATGAACTTAGTGGCTTTTAAAGCATAATCGTTATTTATTATCTCGCACAGTTTCCACCGGTTAGGAATGTGGGAGTGTCTCGGGAGTGTCTGGGGATGTCTCATGAAGCTGGCAGTTACTTGGAGGCTTAGCGGGGCAAAAGGGTCCACTCTGCAGGCGACACCGTCACGATGGCAGCCAGCGGGTGCCAGTGGCTGTCTGGAGACCTCAGCTCCTCTCCACATGCTCTTCTTTACTGCGCTGCTTGTTGCCACAGCATGCTGGCTGTTTTCCCCTGAGCTTGCAAGCCAAGAGTCTAGGTCTGTGGTTCTCAGCTGGGAGTAGTTTTGCCGCCTAATATGGTTTGGATCCGTGTCCACGTCCAAATCTCATGACAAATTGCCATCCCGGTGGATTTCTCATGAGTGGTTTAGCACCATCCTTTGGGGCCCTGCTCATGGTAGTGAGTTCTCATGAGATCTGGCTTAAAAGCGCGTGCTGTCTCCCGCCTTCTTGCTCCCGCTTTTACCCTGTTTCATGCCTGCTCCTGCTTTGTTGTCCACCATGAGTAAAAGCTCCCTGAGGTCCCCCAGAAGCAGATGCTGCCATGCTCCCGGTTCCTGTGCCTGCAGAACTATGGGCCAATTGAACCTCTTTTCTTATAAATTACCCAGTCCCAGGTATTTCTTTATAGTAATGTGAGAATGGACTATTACACTCCCTCATCCTGAGGACATTTGGCAAAGCCTGGAGACATTATTTTATGTTTCCTATTGAGCAAAGGGTGCTACTGACATCTGATGGGTAGGCCAGGAGGCTGCTAAACATCTTACAATGTGCAGAACAGCCCCCACAATAAATAACTATCTGGTCCAAAGCGTTAACAGCACTGCTGTTGAAAACCCTGGTTACAGGTGGAAGCTGCAGTGTCATTCATGATCTAGCCTCAGAAGTTACCTTTGCTCACATTCATCATATACCATCAGCCATCCCTGACCCCAAGTGGGAGGGTGCAACACAAGGCTGTGACTGCTGGGAAGCAGGAGCTGTCGGGCACTCTTGGAGCTAAGTCTTCGAGTGGGAGGACTACCAGTGCCTTTTTTCCCCTTTCTGCTTATCTCTATTGTCCGAATTTTCTGGAAGAAAAATATACATTTATGAAATTATAGATATACACATATACATACACACACACATCGTATATAATACAAAACAAACATCAAGAACAATGCACTAGGGCTAGGTATAGAGGCTCACACCTGTAATCCTAGCGCTTTGGGAGGCTGAGGTGAGAAGATTGCTTGAGTCCAGGAGCTGGCAATCAGCCTGGGCAACATAACAAGACCCTATCTATACCAAAAAAAAAAAAGTTTTAAAAATTAGCTGGGCATGGTGGTGCACACCTGTAGTTTTCTGGACTAAGCATCTTGCAGTGGGGACCCACTCAGGTGGGAGCATTGCTTGGGCCCAGGAATTCAAGGCTGCAGTGAGCTATGATTGCACCACTGCACTCCAGCCTGGGCAACAGAGGGAGACGGGGTTTCACCATGTTGGCCAGTCTGGTCTCAAACTCCTGACCCCGTGATCCTCCCACCTTGGCCTCCCAAAGTGCGGGGATTACAGGCATGAGCCACCATGCCTGGCCCACTAACTTCTTAAATGAGAGGTCTGTATTACTGCCTACATATCTCCACCTCTCAACCCCCTTTCTGTCCTCACTGAGGCTAATGGGCTGCTAAAGGCAGTGGTTTTCTGATCTTATTTGCCACAATGTTTCTCAAAGACTGGGCCCCACTCATTTTCAGTAGGATCACCTGGAGTTCTTCTGGACTGAGCATCTTAGGGTGAGAACCTGGCAGAATTGTAGATTTTGGGGAGCTCCCCCTGTGATTCATGCCCACCAAAGTTTAGGCATCTTGGGGTGGGGAGCTGCACAGGAGGCTGAGGTGGGAGCATCGCTTGAGCCTAGGAGTTCAAGGCTGCAGTGAGCTATGATGGCGCCACTGCACTCCAGTCTGGGCGATGGAGGGAGACTATCTATTAAAAAGAAGAAGAAGAACAATGCACTAAATTCTCAGCTACGTTGCCCAGGCTGATCTCAGACTCCCGTACTCAAGCAATCCTCCCACCTCAGCCACCAGCTGGTCCTCAAGTTCATCCTCATAGGTGAGACGCTGCTTCTTTCCACGAGCTGTGTTTTGGTGCCTCTTTCAAAGGGAGAACTGGATCTGATTTGCAACAGAAATTCTCATGATGTGAAACTACACAATGAAAAAGAAGAGAAAACTGTCCTGAAGAAAATGACTAAAGTTTGATCTCATTTCCTTTCCCTTTTTTGCTAGTTATTTATAATTGAACTTGAGATTCATCTTGGCTTCTTTGGACTTTCCATCTGAAGGCGGGACTTGAATCTTTACTGAGTAACACAGATCAGAATGATCCATCTGACCCAGTTAATATTTAGCACAAAGAAGCAAAGAAGGAAACGATTGGGCAAAGACGGAAGGGGGTTTGGAAGATCAAAGTATTTAACTCTGTCACTTTGTAGCCTACAACATCAGATATTATCAGTGGCGTTAGATGGTTGATACAGTCAGAAATGTGCTGTCTTGAAAGACATATCTGTCTTTAAAAAACAAAACTAACGTGTCAAGCAGACCAAGGCCCTTATCTCCTGGTTAAATATTTGCATTTATTGAGTCAGAAGGGTGTGGACTGGGGCTGGTGGGGCCCGGGGGATGCAGTTGTAGAGGAGACTTAAGAGGCAGGAACAGACTGCACCTGAGGTCAGCATCAGCAGGAAACAAGGGCTCTTGGGGGATACCGTTCTGGGAAGGAATCCTCAGTAGGCCTGCTGCATCCTCATCCAGTCCCCAGGTTTCCCATCAGGCAGGTTCCTGTGCGCAGACTGTGGCCCGTTCTAGGTACCTGCTCCTTTTTCTCTCTGCAAATGGCCTTTTCTAGTGTGGGCTCTATAGACGGGTCCTTCTGGCAACAGGAGAGAGAGATGTCCCTATCCCGTAGCTCCAATCATAAGATCACCGCTTATGCAGGAGGAGATTGCTTTGCACTGGCTTTCAAGGCAGTTCCAGGCCCTCAGTTCCTAGAAACATAGAAGGAACTGATCTCATGCCCATTATCTGGCCCAGGTGAAACCCTGAAGGATTATCTGGCCCAGGTGAAATCCTGAACATTCTTCAAAGTTACACAAAGGCTTAGTTTGAATGCCACGTCATTCTCTCCTGTTAGCCTCTGGTGGGTCTAGAGCATGGCTTCAGAGAACCTTAGTGTCCTGATTTCTTCCTGTTTGAAGGCTGCCTCATGATGGAGAGACAGAAGCAAAGCTGTCTCTACATGGAGAGGTGGCATTTAGGCATTTGGAAGCATTAAAGGTGGCTAGAGTGATAGGAGGGGAGAGATGTTACAAAAGAGGTATTTGCCCTTTAACGTATTAATAGAATGGTAAATTTAAAAGATAGATTTTCAACATTGCATATAAACTTATATAAAGTTTAATGACAAAAATATATGTCAAGTTTACATACACATACATACCTGGGACAAAAATGACTGGGAGAAAAAAAATCAAAATAGTAACAGTGGATTATTCTGAGTAGTAGCATTATGAGTGATTTATTTCTTTTCTAAGCATGTATTGAACTTATAATATGAAAGACAAAACCCTATAAATATCATCTAAAAATTATATACAAGTTCTAGAGGAGGCAAAGGAGTCCAGGTTAAACCATATTCCAGGAGAGTTAAGTCAGAATTCTCTTCCTCTAAACACCGATTGCATCGCTGATTTCCTGTGCTCCGTGAATTGACCTAATTTGCGCTCCAGCAATGCCCTGCCTCTCTCCCTTCTACATGGGGCGGCAAGTCCCCAGCAGCCTGGACACTATTCAAGCTCCACAAGCCCTCAGATGAGCATTTTCATCACACAGATGTTAGACACGGCCCGTTAAAAGAAGTGAGACAATGCCATAGCAATTTAACCCAGGGAAGAAGAAAGAACGCGTAAAAAGCCATATGGTTTCATAGAATAACAAAGAACATCTGTCTCTAGACTCACGGGCTGCGAACATCTCTAAGAACAAAGCCGTCTGCCAGCCTTTCTGGAACAGGATTTTGCTGCTTCTAGTCAGAATGAAGCCACACAGATCCCTTTTCCACTGCTGAGGCAGAGCCCTCTTTTCTGACTAACTCCCTAGTTTGGTCAGAGACCTCTGTAAGGGTCAACTCGTTGGCTCTGGAGTGTCAGGAGGTGAGGCCACTGCCTCTGTGAAGTTGGCCTTTACACGACGAGCCCAGGGCCTTGGGCAGAAGTGCAACTGGCCGAGGGTTCCACAGAGACTCAAGAACAAACTCGAGAGCAGGTGTGGGGCCAAGACAGTCGCTGGGCACCATTGGAAACAAGAGGCTGCCTGAACAACACGCCTTCAGCAGTTTGGCAAGGAGACACCTGTCTGAAAGGGATGGAGGCTTGCCTTGGCCATCAGCTGCTCTGGTTCTGGAGGGTTTGGTGCTCACCGAGCTCTGTTCTCTTTACATCTCATGCTCGTGTCTCTTCCTGCTGGTCCAGGGGGTTGCTTGCCTCTGCAGAGGGTGTCTTCCTGTCTCTCTTTGCTTTGTAAAGTCTCAGAGAGGAGAGACTATGAGTCTTGGCATGGAGAACACAGTGTTTTCTGAACTGTGGCTTGGGATGCATTAGTGGGTTGAGAAATCAGTTTTGTGGGCTGAAGCCAGCATTTAAAATGTAAAGGAAGATGAAGAAACAGAAAGGAATAGGAATGAATGAACTGAATTGAAAATATTGGTCTATTGTATATGGTAAGGGTGAGTACGATTTACTAGAACTTACATGAAATCTGGTTTCAGTTTTATGAAACATACATGCAGTTTTATGCACATACATAGATATGTGTAGGTGGTGGCTGTGTACTTGGCTGGGATATAAAATGTATTTAAGAGTCATGGCCAGACAGATTTAGAAGCCAGTGGCTTAGGTAGATGTTGCTTATATGGGACTGTGGAACAAGAAGGGATACATATTTGGTCTTTTCCCCCAGTTCCTGGCACAGAGCTTGGAATTTCCTGAGTGATGGGAGTGTTTTTTGTTGTTTATAATGAGCCTCTTTCATCACACCTGAGTTTATGCTATGGAGGTGACTCCTGTTGGGGGCTCAATGCCAGAGGAATCAACCATGTGATTAGAAAGGGGGAATTTTCAGCTCCAATCCTGACCTTCAAGGAACGGAGAGGAGCCAGAGATTTTTAATCACCAACAGCCAAAGATTTAATCAATTGTACCCGCATAATGAAACTTCCCAAAATCCCTGAACAATGCGGTTTGCTTCTGGGGTGGTGAACACAGAGGTGCTAGAAGGGTGGTGCACCCAGAGAGGGTCAGGAAGCCCATGCCAGCCCCTCTCATCACTCATCTTGTGCGTCTCTTCTATTTAGTGGTTCCTCCTTGCACCCTTTACAACAAACTGGTAAATGCAAGTAAAGCGTTTTCCTGAGTTCTGTGAGTGAATTATCAAGCCTGAAGGGGAGGGTCATGGGAACGCCCAGATCTGTATTCACCGGACAGAAGCATCGGAGTCCAGGCCACTCATTTGCAGCAGTAGTGTGAGGCGGGAGCTGTCTAATGGGGCTGCGCCCTCACCCTGTGGGGTCTCTGCTAACTCCCGGAAGTTAGTTCCAGAAGCAAAGGAAGGGCAGCTACACCCTTGGCGCTGAAGCACGGATTGTGCTATGGAAAAGCCCACACATTTGGTGTCAGAAGTGGAGTCGGAAAAAAGACAACACAGGGCCAAGAAGGAAGAACTGTGGTCCATCATGATTTTCTGTCTCTTCTACACAGGCTGGCAATGACTGTGCGGCTCAGTTAGCATCTTTCCCTCCATGGTATCTGTGCTCCTAAGCGAGTTTACTCTGCTGCTCCTGCAAGTGAGAAGCTGAGCGTCCACCTGTGTGCCGCTTCTCCCTGCTCTACCTGCCACTAAATCTGCTCCTTCCTGGCACAGACAAGGAGCATATTATCTGTGTCATTTACTTAGAAATTAACAAAATAGGCCAGGCGCAGTGGCTCAGCCTGTAATCCCAACACTTTGGGAGGCCAAGGCAGGCAGATCACCTGAGGTCAGGAGTTCGAGGCCAGCCTGGCCAACATGGCAAAACCCCATCTCCACTAAAAATACAAAAATCAGCTGGGCATGGTGGTGTGTGCCTGGAGGCTGAGGCAGAAGAATCGCTTGAACCAGGAAGGTGGAGGTTGCAGTGAGCCGATAGCATGCCACTGTACACCAACCTGGGCAAAGAGAGCTAAATTCTGTCTGGAAGAAAAAAAAAAAAAAGAAAGAAAAGAAAAAGGAAAGAAAAATAAATAAATTAACAAAATATTGTCATGATATTAGCGACTTCTTTCTGGGTGTGCGTCTTCACACTCTAATAAGGGGGAGTGCTACCAAAACCAGTCAGAAGCTGTTTTGTCTAGCCTGATAATCTTTATATATACTTTATATATATATACACGAATTCTCGCTCTGTCACCAGGTTGGAGTGCAGTAGCGCGATCTCGACTCACTGCAACCTCTGCTTCCCTAGTTCAAGTGATTCTTCTGCCTCAGCCTCTTGAGTATTTGGGACTACAGGCTCGCACCACCATGCCTGGCTAATTTTTGTATTTTTAGTAGAGACAGGGGTTCACCATATTGGCCAGGCTGGTATTGAACTCCTGACCTTGTGATCTGCCCGCCTCGGCCTCCCAAAGTGCTGGGATTACAGGCGTGAGCCACTGTGCCTGGCCCAAACCCGATATTAAGAAGCAGTGTTCACCCATTACATTGCAAAGATGAAAAAACATACCAAGAGTGGGCATGTATTTGGGGAAAGAAACATTTTTACACACCACTGATGAGAATATAAATTGGAGCAGTGTTTTTGGGGAGTGCTGAGTTATTGATTGCTATGTAACGAACGAACCCCAAACTCAGTGGCCTAAAACAATATTCACCAACCACTTTATTCCTTCTTATGATTCTGTGGGTCCATTGGGCTTAGCTGGATGGTTCTTCTGCTATGCATGTTGTTGGCTGGGACTGGAGTCATCTGGTGGCTCATCTGGACTCGCACATCCCAGATGGGTCACATACATGGTTATAGCTGGCAGTTGGCACTGGCTGTGGGCTGGGAGCTCAGGTTGGGCTCAAGTGAGACATCTACACATAGCCTCTGCATGTAACTTGCCCTTTTTCAGCAAAATGGCTAGTTTTTAAGAGAGTGTGCCTTTTTAAGGCACATTTTCCAAGGGGCAGGAAGTGGAAGCTGACAGGCCAATTAAAAGTTACATCCATGGGCACAGCATCACTTCCACCATATTGCATTGCTCAAAGCAGTCACAAGGTCCACCAAAGCAGGTGGAGAGGAACACGTTTTGACAGAGGAGGAACAAGTCCACACTGCATTGCAGAAGCGTGTGTAGGATGAGAGATGTATTGTGACTGTCTTTGGAGAATTTAATATGCTGCAGAAAGTAACTGGGTAATGTTTATTAAAAATTCCTAATATCTCTATATCTTTTGTTCTGAGCAACTCTGCTCCAAAAATTTATTCTAAATACATAGTGATAGATATTTCTAAAGACTTGACTATCAGGTGGACATTTCAATTTCCTTCTTAATAGGTTAAAATTAGAAAGTATTCTCATGTCCCCAAATAGGAAATTGATTAATGGTTGTATACCCTACTATATTGTCTAAAAGTGACCCTAAAAAATAATACATAGGGTAAATCATGTCAACACTCATTATTTTAGAGAAATAGTGTTCTGGGATATTTTTCTTGGCAGGGTGGAGCTTGACAGGGATCACTTTACCCGTGTTTCTCAGTATGTTGGCTTTGAAGTTTGCTGGGGAGCATGGGGGCAAACTCACATGGGTCAGAGAGCTTTCTCAGAGGAAAGGGACCAAAACTTCAACCCTGTCATGGGTCAAATAAAATGTTTATTCTAAAATTCCGTCAGGTATTCCTCATCTAAGTCATGGAAATTGACTGGAACTTATATAAAGCTTATAGCTTTACCTGACTTAAGGTCTTCTCCCTCAAGGACAAACTGTGGAGAGGTTAGCCCTGATCTGATAATTGGGAAGGTCTCTTTATTTAACGATTTCATTTTATTCTATTAATGGTCTGAGTATTAGAATGGTCTGATTCTGTTTTATTATATTAATTACTCTTCTGTTTGCCCATTTAAAAATAATCAAAAATATTTAAAATAATCTACCAATACCTCTTGAAGTCCTCAATCTCCTCCTTGAAAATCAAGCTCTTGTTACTTAGGATACTTTTTGTGGTTTTTTAAAAAATCAGTTCAAATTGTATTTATTTATTTATTTATTTTTGAGATGGAGTCTCTGTCTGTTGCCCAGGCTGGAGCTCAGTGGCACGATCTCGGCTTACTGCAACCTCCACCTCCGGGGTTCAAGGGATTCTCCTGCCTCAGTCTCCTGAGTAGCTGGGACTACAGGCACATTCCACCATGCCCAGCTAATTTTTTGGTTTTTGTTTGTTTGTTTTAGTAGAGATGGGGTTTCACCATGTTAGCCAGGATGGTCTTGACCTCTTGACCTTGTGATCATCCTGACTCGGCCTCCCAAAGTGCTGGGATTACAGGCGTGAGCCACTGTGCCCGGCCTCAAAATTTTAATTATAGTTTTATGTTTTAATGGGTAACACATTTGCGTGGTTCACAATTCAAAAGGTACAGCTGGATATACTGGGGGAAGTCTCTTTCTTATGCCTGTCTCCTAGCCATCCTATTCCACTCCCCAGAACCAGACAGTGGCTTCCAGAATCTTGTATATCCTTTCAGAGATATTCTAAGCATAATATGAGTGAATATATCTATCATTCTCCCTCTGTCCTTTTTTACAAATAGTGGCACATTATAGATATTGCTTTTCCTCACAGACTTTTTTTCCTACTTAAAAACATACCTTGGAGCAGAGCAGCAGTGTGAGGAACTTGGGGAAAGTTCTCTCCCAGAAGGACAGCTATTAAGCTAATCAAAGTGAGCAAAATCGGATCAGCCAAAATCTCTGAAGATGGATCAAAGTGCTTACAACAAAGCAAACCTGCGTAAACACAGTAAGAACAGGGGGAGGCTATCCTTTGAGCTAGGGCTTCCCCTCATCACCATAGCTTTGTGTTGCAGAGGAGCTGCTCCAAAGAATTTAAAAGCCGAGTGGCAGCTTCCATCTCCCCCAGCTCCTTGGGGTAGAAGAGCTATTCCCAGTGGATTCCACAGGCGTTGAATATCGGTAGATGTATTTCCCAGAGCTCCATGCTGCAGAAATCCTATCCTGAATGGTGGTGGCCGCCAGGTAGTGGAGCCTGTTTTCCCACCCCTACAGAGAGAGGATCTGGGTGGGACTGGTAAAAAATGCAGTCTCCCCTTCCCTCCAGCACTGTGCTGTGGGAGAACTGCTCTGGTGGGCTCGGCAGCTTCCATCTCTTCCAGCTTCTGGAGGTGAAATAACTATTTCGGGTAGATTTGGTAGCTGGTGAATGTTGGTAAGTCCTATCCTTCATTTCCCCGCCCCCAGCTGTGGCTCACAGAAGATCTATACTGAGCTGTCATGGCGCAAGCTCTCACCTCCCAGACACACGCAGCCCCTTCTTGGTAAAGAGGACCCAGGTAGGGCTGCCGGGTCCCTGTCATCCTGCATCTCCAGCTCCGGCTCCATAGTGCAAAGTTTCTGCCAAGGAAAGCGTTGGAGCCAGTTTCAAGACTCACAACACACCGTCCTTGCCAAGGGGCTCTACTTTAATTGGATTAGACTGTTGAGCAATTTAAGGCCCCAGGTAACTATTGAAAACAATAGAACAATCAACTAGCAATTAGCGGAGATTAACAACTGGGTGTGATACCCATAGAGGCAGACTAGCCAGAAACTGAATGCGGAGATCAAAGAAAGAGACAACCAAAGGGACCCCAGCTAAACCCACAGTCCTCCCAGGTGGTCAGGAGCTCTGTGTGCTTGCCCAGAGCTGAGTCCTCTGAAGGGTGAATGAAGAGGAACTTCCGAGCTGCTATTCCTTGGCTGAACACGAGGCAAACTCACAAACTCCCTGAACAGTGAAAGCAGTCTCGAAGCCACACACAGATCCAGTGGTGCAAACCTGACAGGTTCGGGGGCTTAAGTACAACCTCTGACAAATCAGAGACTGACTAACCATCTGAGCTGACCCGGGGTGACCCACAGAAAACCACAGGCGTACAGATAAAATTAAGAGGGAAAATGTTTGGGTAGAGACATCAGAGGCTGCACAATGGAGGAGACTAGACTTCACTGAACTAGTCAAGGCAAGACACTGAACAAATACACAATCCCCACAGGGAGAGAAATCAGTATTTAGAGTTGCTACAATATATTAATTAAAATGTTCACTATTTGATGAAAGTTATCAGACACACAAAGAGGCCAGGCACAGTGGTTCATGCCTGTAATCCTAGCACTTTGGGAGGCCGAGATGGGCGGATCACTTGAGGTCAGGAGTTGGAGACCAGCCTGGCCAACATGGCAAAACCCATCTCTACTAAAAATACCAAAAAAAAAAAAAAAAAAAAAAAAGAATGAGCTGGGCATGGTGGTGCATGCCTGTAATCCTAGCTCCTCAGGGGGCGGAGGCAGGAGAATTGCTTGAACCCAGGAGGCAGAGGTTGCAATGAGCTGAGATCATGCCAATGTACCCCAGCCTGGGTGATAGAGCAAGACTCTGTCTAAAAAAAAAAAAAAAAAAAGACACACAAAGAAACAGGAAAGTGTGACCTATACACAGGAAAGCAAGCAAGCAATAGAAATTGCCCATGAAGTATGCAGACATTGGGCATAACAAAGACTTCAAAGCAATTATTATAAACATGTTCAAAGAACTAAGGGAGACCATGGCCAAAGAACTAAAGGAGGGTATCATGGTAATACCTCACCAAATAGAAAATATAAAGAGATTGAAGTTATAAAACTGAATGAAATAAAAATTCTGGAGTTGCAAAGCATGATAATTGAAATGAAAAATTTACTAGAGAGGCTCAAAAATAGATCTGAGCTGGCAGAAGAAAGTATAAGCAAACCTGAAGATAGATCAATAAAGATTATGAATTGGAGAAACAAAAATAAAAAATAAACGGAACCTCAGAGCAATGTGGGACGCCGTTAAGCACACCAACATATGCATACTGGATGTACCAGAAGGAAAGGAAAGAAAGAAAGGAACGGAAAATGTGTCTGAAGAAATGATGGTTGAAAACACCCCAAATTCCTTAAAAAGAATTAATCTATACATCCAAGGAATACAATTAATTCTAAGTAGGGTTAAAACAGAGCCACACCCAGATATATCATAATCAAAACATTGAAAGCCAGCAATAAAGAGACAATCTTGAAAGCCACAAGAGAAAAATGACACATCACAGGCAAAGGAACTCAAATAAAATTAATTGACTTAATCCTCAATATGCTGATTCCCCATCAAAAGTAAGAAGCCAGAAGGCTGTATTCAAAGTGATGGGAAAAACAAAAAATTCAAACCTGTGAATCAAGAATCTTACATCCAGCAAAACTATCTTTTAAAATTGAAGATTAAATAAAGGCATTCTTCAATAAACTTATAAACTAGGAATTTGTTGCTTTGAAAAAGAAGAACAAAGTTGTAGGACACACACTTCTTTATTTCAAAGCTTACTACAAAACACCAGTAATCAAGACAGTGTAGTTGTGGCATAAGGATAGCAATATAGATCAATGGGATAGAAATGAGAGTCTAGAAATAAACCTATGTGAAACAAACCCAAATTATTGATAAGGATGCCAAGACCATCCAATGGGGAAAGAAAAGTCTTTTCAACAAATGGTGCTGGAACAACCAGATACCCACATGCAGAAGAATGAGATCAGACAATTACCTCCCACCATATACAAAAAAAAAAAAAAAACTCAAAATGGATCGAAGACATAAATGTAAAAGGTAAAACTATAAAACTCTTCAAGGAAAATAGGAGTATATTCTTCATGACCTGGAGCTAGGCAATATTTTCTTAGATATGATACCAAAAGCACAAGCAACAAAAGAAGAAAAAAAATATATATATATAGGATTACATTAAAATTATAAACTTTTGTGCTCATAGAATACCATAAAGAAAAAGACAACACATAGAATGTGAGAATATTTGTAAATCATATATTTGATATGGCACTTGTATCTATAATATATAAAGACATTTTATGAGTCAATAACAAAAGCACAAGTAATCTCATTAAAAAGTGGACAAAGGATATAAATAAAAATTTCTCCAGAGAAGATATACAAATGATCAGTAAGCATATTGAAAGATGCTCAACATCAGTAACCATCAGGAAAATGAAAATCAAAACCACAAGATACTGCTTCACACCCACAAGGATGGCTATAATAAAAAAGATGGATAATAATAATTAGTGTTGGTGAATTAGCAGAATTCAGGAAGCAGAGAATTTGAAAGCCTCATACACTACTGGTGAGGAAACTGAGAATTTGCAAGCCTCATACAATACTGCTAGAAATGTAAAATAGTGCAGCTGCTTTGGAAAACAGACTTGCAATTCCTCAAAAGATTACACATAGAGTTACCATATGACCCAGCAATTCCACTCGTAGGGATATTCCCAAGAGAAATGAAATAATATTTATGTACCAAAACTTGTACACAAATCTTCATTAGCAGCATTATTCATAAAAGCCAAAAATTGGAAGCAACCCAAATGTCCTATAACTAGTGAATGAAGGATAAACAAAATGTGTTGTATCTGCTAGAATGTTATCTGGCCATAAAAGGGAAGGAAATCCTGATACATGCTACCATATGGGTAAACATGAAAATGTCATATTAAGTGACAGAAACAAGACACAAAAGGCCACATAGTAAATGATTCCATTAATGTGAAATGGTGAGAATAAGCAAATCTATAGAAACAAAATAATTACTGTTTTCCTAGAGCTGGGGAGGAGAGTGAAAATGGGGAGTATCTGGTGATGGGTAGAGGATTTGTTTTTGCAGTGATAAAAATGTTCCAAAATTAGATTGTGGTAATGTCTGCACAACTGTGTGAATATACTAACAACCACTGAACTACGTACTTTGGATGTGTTCTATGGCATGTGAAATATGTCTCAGTTAATACATATATATTAATTATATACAGATGGGATCGCTCATGAGAGGAGTTGAGTTGCTGGCTGGGGCTGCAGTCATCTGAAAGCGTGATGGGGCTGGAGGATCTGATTCCAGGACTGGTGCCCAGTTTTTGTAGGCTGGTAGCACGTGGCCTTTGTTCCTTGTTCCTTGCCAGGTGGCCCTTTCTAGCTGTCTGAGTGTTCTCATGATAGGGAAGCTGGCTTCCTCCAGAATGAGTGATCCAGGAGAGCAAGGTGGTATATGACCTTGCCTTTCATGACCTCGTATCGTATGTTACATGCTGTCATCTCATCCATGTCCTAATGATTACATAGGGCATGAAACCAACAAAGAATCACTGGGGGACTTTGGGAGGCCGAGGCGGGTGGATCACAAGGCCAGGAGATTGAGACCATCCTGGCTAACATGGTGAAACCCCGTCTCTACTAAAAATACAAAAAATATTTAGCCAGGCATGGTGGCGTGCGCCTGTAGTTCCAGCTACTTGGGAGGCCAAGGCAGGAGAATGGCGTGAACCTGGGAGGCAGAGCTTGCAGTGAGCCGAGATCGCGCCACTGCACTCCAGCCTGGGCGACAGAATGAGACTCCATCTCAAAAAAAAAAAAAAAAAAAAATCACTGGGGGCCCTCATGGAAGCTGGTTCCCACAAGTGGGGTTAAATCCTGCTGCTTTCTTAGTGACTTCAGTCTCTCCAGGTCATCAGTCATAACCGCTTTGTAACACTGCCCTAATTAAACACATTCAGTTCTATGGTGATCCCTGAAGCCTGTGAAGTTTCTCCTGGAGATCCCTGGTGATCGCTATGGTGATCCCTGGAGCCGTTCAAGTTTCTCCTGGAGACTGAAATGTGTGTGTGTGTGTATACACATATACATGCACATATTTATATACATATATTCATATGCACATTCATATTCATGTACACATTCATATACATACACACATATATATTCATGTTCATCTACAGATACACATGTTTCTCGAAAAGTCTGACTTACTGATCTGAAGGCAATAAATTGGAGAAAAATAAATTTCCAGCTTGAATTAGGTATGAGAAAAATCTAACTCTTCTTTTTTCTGTGTAGTATTATTTACTATGACATTTACTTGGCAAAAATACATGAGTCCATAGGAAATGCCTTTCCCTGCTGCAGTCCTCCAGCTAAGAACATAAAACCCCTGTCCCTCATTCTGAGGAATCAGGAAAAATACAAATAAGATCCTGAGGAATCAGGAAAAATACAAATAAGATCCTGATCTCCAAGCCCCCCAGATCAATATAGTGGCATCTGCTTGTGTCAGGCTAGTTAGGGGTCTGTCAGTCTATCAGTATTTTCTGAAGTAGCTTAATTAATCATGGTTTTTTGAGAACATGGGAGATTTTGTGATGTTCCTGAGAG
The DNA here is from genome assembly GCF_003255815.1 of Theropithecus gelada. Lineage (NCBI taxonomy): Eukaryota > Metazoa > Chordata > Mammalia > Primates > Cercopithecidae > Theropithecus > Theropithecus gelada. Next base: position 6,599,933 of record NC_037671.1, on the reverse strand, counting down.
CTGATCTCTATGTGGGGTTTTTCCACAATAACAATATAGGAAGATGTTCAGAGTGGGCAGTCTTTAAGCCAACGTTATTTTGCCTTCATTGCATGAGGATTGCCTTGTCCATCCCACAAAAGCAGCTGAAAACAAATCAAAGACTTTCTAGTTGGCAAAGGGAGGGAACACGGCAGTACCCAATAGTGAATGCAGGCGTTAGGAGAGCAGAGCAGGACTCCTTAACAGGTACGGCCTCAGGACTGCAGGTGATGGGCTCCCTTGGTCGCTGATGTCAACATGAGACTTTTATTCTCCTCATACGTTTTATGGGTCATCAGAAATCTCACCAATCATATAAGGAACACCCACTGTTCCTCATATTATACCAGTGCAGTGCCCCTGAGAAGGGGAGGAGGGCAGGAGGGAGCATGGGCATCAAGTTCTCAGGTCCAGTGCCCGTATTTGCTAATCAGCTTTGTGACCTTGGGCAAGACACTTCCCTGCCAGGGGCCTCACTTCTGTTCTGTTAAATTAAAAAGCTGGACTCATTCAGGGGTTTCCAGATGTTGAGATGCCAGTGATAACAGGAACTTCCAGGGGTGATCATTTTTTACTATGGCCAAATAAAATTTTTTTTTTTTTTTTTTTTTTGAGACGGAGTCTCGCTGTGTCGCCCAGGCTGGAGTGCAGTGGCGCGATCTCGGCTCACTGCAAGCTCCGCCTCCCGGGTTCACGCCATTCTCCTGCCTCAGCCTCCTGAGTAGCTGGGACTACAGGCGCCCGCCACCACGCCCGGCTAGTTTTTGTATTTTTAGTAGAGACGGGGTTTCACCATGTTAGCCAGGATGGTCTCGATCTCCTGACCTCGTGATCCACCCGCCTCGGCCTCCCAAAGTGCTGGGATTACAGGCTTGAGCCACCGCGCCCGGCCCCAAATAAAATTATTAAAGAAAAAATGCTTAGCATCTACAATAACTATAATTTCATTATAAGGAAACTTTAGTACCAAATAAAAAGATATAAAAATGAGAAAACACAACATAAATTTTATTCCCTTAAATGAGAAAAAACCTTTAGTTTCATAAAAACTTATCTCATCATTCTTCTGGTTCTCATTTCTCCAGAGACCTTTGAAAATGCCACGGAGCAGCAATTGGGAACTCTGGGGATGGCTCTCAGGGCCTCTTGTGTGCTCACATCCTGGGACTCTCTGGTTCGTTCAGTTGTCAGCTCACGCCACATGCTAATGGTGCCAGGCATTATTTGTCCAGGTTTTTCCATTTTATTTGGAAACTACTCAAGGTAGAAATAGCTTTTCAAATCTGTACCAAAAATGCCCTTTTGCCCTGTGATATGCCTCACCAGCACTATCCCCTGCTCAGTGTTGCCTGGTGTTGGGGCCCTGGTGGATAACTGACCTCCTCCTTGCTGAAAATCCTCCCGTGGGCTCCATGACCCAAACCCCTGCAGCCACTGGCAAGTGCTATGAACTGGATTGTGTTTCCACCAACTTCATATGTTAAAGCCCTAGCCCACTATGTGACAGTATTTGGAGATGGGGCCTTTGGGAGGTAATTGAGGGTTAGATGAGGTCATGAGGGTGGGGCTCCCTTGATGGGATTAGTGCCCTTTCCTAGCATCACACAAAAAAAGACTGACCAGGAACATGACAAAGTGGATGCTAAGCCAGAAGATGGTACACAGAGTAAAAGTGGGAGTAATAGCCCTACCTCCTAAGCCACATGGAGCAACAGTAGAGGTAATGTGGAAGTCCTCCAAAAAAAAAAAAAAAAAAAAATTAGGGGAATGTATGCCTGGCAGAAAAAATAGCATGTTCATTCTAGAGAGTTCCCTATGGTCACCAAAATGGTTGAATCCCCCAAAATTCAGGGCCGTGTACAAAAATGGAAGCAATGAAGTATCACAGTTTGAATCCCAGCTCTGCATTTACTAGTTGCATAACTTTGAGGAGATTACTTAAGTCTCTTTGTTTCTCATATGTAGAGTGGGAATAAAAGCACCTGTTTCATAGGACATGAATAAGGATGAAATTAATTAAAATAGTTGAAGTGGGTTGGGTACAGTTGCTCACACCAGTAATCCCAGCACTTAGGGAGGTTGAGGTGGGAGGAGCACTTGAGGCCAGACATTCAAAACCAGCTAGGGCAACATGGCAAGACTCTACGTCTCTACAAAGAATAAAAAAAATAAATAGGTGAAATGGCATGCACCTGTAGTGCCAGCTACTTGAGAGGTTGAGGTGGGAGAATGGCTTAAGCCTGAGAGGTCAAGGCTGCAGTGAGCCATGATCACACCACTGCCTTCCGGTCTGAGTGACAGAGCGAGACACTGTCTCTAAAAACTAAATAAAATAAAAGGTAAAAAAAATGTATACAGTTGAAGTGCTTAGAATAGTTCCTGCCGTATATTGAATGTTCACTCCTACTAGTTTTTTTGCAAGATTCTGCAAACTGCACAATGCGCAGTTGCCCAATAATACACAGACCAATAAGAGTGGCTGTGAACAATAAAATTATTAATTCCAGAAATGACAAAAGATTGTTTATAATATACTATGCAGCATGTATATGATCATAATATTGCAAGCACATGAATATTGATCGAATCAAAATTACTTTTTACTTATACTGGAAGGATGGGTGGTGGAGAGTATTCACATGTGTGGTAGGGTTGATATAGAAGTAGAGGGGAGAAAGGATGCTAAATTCTTGTTGTCTATAATAGGAAGTCCAAAGGTAATGCCTGAAACTGAAAACTCAAGTAGCAGCAAGATACACATGTTGTTTAGAGATGCAGAGATAAGTTTCTAGAGGATCTATTGATAAGTAGTTACCTTCGGGGAACTGGAAGTGAGAAGGAGAAAAGGAGACTGCTGCTTTTCCCAGAAGTCTGTAGCACCGTATCTTTAGACAATGCGCATGCTTAATGACAGTGAATAAACATGCAGTTACAAATCACAGATGCTGAAGACAAACAGGTTTGGGTTCAAGTCTCTGAGAAAAGACTGTGACTACGCTCTCACACAGAACACTTCTGACATCAGATGTGTGGGTTTTTTCCTACTCTGATCAATTCTCTGACACCAACTGTGGGTGTCCTACAATTCAGTTCAATTCTGACACTATCTGCCCGTTGTTAGCATCAGATCCTGTAACCATAATGGGTCCACCGCCTAATGTGCGTGGTGGTGTCAATATGCTGACATACCAGGTTGCAGTAGAGAGATTTCATTGTAGGGCTGGCAAACAAATAGAAAAGAGGAAACCTCACATCCATCTCTCCAAGGAGTCTGGGACTAGGATTTTTAAGGGTTTTGTGGTGTGCCAGAGTGTGGAGATTGTTGATTGGTCAAAGAGTGCAGGTTGAAATTATGGGACAGGGAAATGAAGAAATGGTACTCTCGTGCCGATTCCATTCCTTTGTGGGTCTCCAAACTGGTTGGCATCAGGGGTTTTGCTGGGATTCAGGATGTGAAAGACATCTTAAGCGATACTTAAACAAAAGCTTTAGGAGTTTAGCGTCAAAAATGATACGTATAGGAACAATGGGGATACACATGATCAGTATCTAATGCCTTTCGGTTACAAGGCAGTGGGTCAAATTGCAGTCTGATTAATGCTTATTATAATAGGAATTCTCTCCAGAATTCCAGTTAACTCTGTGAGGATGGCTTCAATCCCACAAATTAAGGGCCCAGTCTCGCAAGACTGCCCCTGCTTCATACACCAATTGTGTCTGAGCCTCCTGTACTTCTGATCAACTGGCTATAAATTGGGAGTTTCCATGACCCTACTTGCTAGAGCAGCTCTCAGAACTCAGGGATAACAACTTATATTTCCTGATTTATTTTAAAGAATATTACAAAGGATATAGACGAAGAGGTGCATAGGGCAAGGTCCAGAAGGGTCCTGAGTGTAGAAGCTTTGACCCTTTGTCGAGTTAAGGTACACCACCCTCCCTGCACAGAGATCCATTCACTACCCAGAAGCTCATCATATCTTGTTGTTCAAGAGTTTTTGAAGAGTGTGCTGGGTGCAGTGGCTCACGCCTGTAATCCCAGCACTTTGGGAGGCCGAGGTGGACAGATCACGAGGTCAGGAGATGGAGACCATCCTGGCTCACATGGTGAAACCTGTCTCTCCTAAAAATACAAAAAATTAGCCGGGTGTGGTGGCGGGCACCTGTAGTCCCAGCGACTCAGGAGGCTGAGGCAGGAGAATGGTGTGAACCCGGGAGATAGAGCTTGCAGTGAGCCCAGATCATGCCACTGCACTCCAGCCTGGGCGACAGAGTGAGACTCTGTCTCAAAAAAAAAAAGTTTTTGAAGAGTGTCACCTCTAGACTCCCACTCCCTCCCCAATTGTCTTGGAGGTTGGTGGGTGGGGCTGAACGTTCCAATCCTCTAGTCACTGTTCTACTGGTAAGCATCCCTATTCTGAAGCTAACTAGGGGCCCCACCCTAGGTTACCTCATTAGGGTAAACACAGGTGTCATTGGAAGGAGTTTGTTATGAATATCAAAAGACACTCCTATCACTCAGGAAAATTCCAAGGGGTTAAGGAGCTCTGTACCAGGAACCTGGGACAAAGACCAAATATAGTTCTTTTTATACAACAAATTCCCACTTCTAAAATTGTGTGACCCCGTTTCAGTGACTTCGGCCCACTGAGATCCAATTTCTTCATCAGACAAATGGTGCCAACAATCTCAGGGGGTTGCTCTGATGACTGGTGAAATATGGCATGTCAAGTAATCTGGCATACCTGGGAGTCTGAGGATGCACTTGACCCCTTCCTCCCCTGGGATCCATCTGTGACAGAAGCTGCTGGCTCGTCCCAGGCGTATTTGGTCACCCTGTCTCTTGCTGTGCATGCAAGGCCGGCCAGGTACCCACCATGGCTGCAATGATAGGGAATTCTTAGAAAAATTTCAGAAGGTTGTTGTGTGTTGGCTATTTCTCCTTGCTTTCAGCAGAGACCTGAGTGACATGCATGTGGGCATGAGCTAACCTGTCTGCCAGCAGTGCTGGGAGAGACAGCCTTGCCCAGCCAGCTACAGACTTCAGTCCAAGTCTGGAGTTCTGCATGACATAATAAGCCAAATGCTTCATTACGCCCAACTGAAGTTACCATAAGTGGCTTCAAAGCTACAGCCTCAGCAGGAGATAAGATTGATGCTGGGTGCCATATAAAGCTGAGAGGACACTAATGGGGTCATCCTCCCACCCCAGTCTATTGTTTTAAGGTATCCCTCATTAACTTTAGGGAGTGGGGTGGAGCGAGTTCAGAAGCCAGCAAGTAAAAACCAGAGTTTCATACTTACCATCATGTCTAGAAAATAACTTTGGCTGGGATTAATTCATTGCACATGGAACTGACTAGAAATCCATCTAAGTTTTTGAGAGGATTGAAATTATAAAAAAAAACCCATTAGCCTAGACTGAAAAACCTATGAAAGCAATCTCTGGTTCCCAAATCTGCATCAGCAGGAAGCAGGCAACAAAAGATCTGCAGCTCTGCCAAATGGGGCTTGGATGTGGTCATGGAGGACCAGGAGGGCAAAGCCAGAGGGTATGAGGGACAATGAACTGGGGAGTTCCTCCCAGACAGTGGACCCAGGGCAACCAATAGATGATACCTCCAAGGCAGACAGAGGGTCTTTGCAATACCTCCCAGCAGAATCTGACAGTTGCCAGAGAACTGGTTCTTGCTGATGCTTTGCATCCCCTTTTCCTAATGTTTGTATTTGTTTCACCATTGCATATCAGGTATGTGAGAGGATGGATTGCTTATTCTTTAGTTTATAAGTAGCTAGATGACAAAGACCCACATTCAGACTTGAAGGAGAGACCTGTACGTCTCGCCAGATATAACTACTGGGCCCTTGTGGTGGTCTTCTTTGCATTAGGACTGAGTGTGCTATGTGTGGGGAAAGGATACACTTGGATTTTTTTGTAGCAAAAGGGATAGACTATATCAGAAACTGTATTTATCCCCCGATTTCTGCTATTTTTTCCCATAGTAATAGAACTTGGCTTCCCAGATAAGGACTATATCTCCCAGCTTCCCATGCAGCTAGGTGTGGCCAGGTGACCAAGTTTCGGCAACCACTATAGTGTTTGTTGGCTTATAGGACTCTTCCTTGAGAGACAGCTGTTTTAAGTCTTTTGAACTTTCTTTCTCCCCTTACCTTCTGTTTTCCAGGATGTAGATGTGATGGTTAAAGCTGGAGCTGCCATCTTGGATTATGAAGTAACCATGGATATGGAAGACACATATGATGAAACAAGGTAGAAGCAGCCTGGGTCCTTGATGTTATGGCCAACTTTAACCTCTAGACTTCTTTGAAGCAGAGAAATAGGCTTGCTTAAACTACAGGTACTTTGTGTATTTTGTAATGTGCAGTTGAACCTAGGTCTAAGTAACACCAAAACAATTAAGAAATAAGGCAGGATTTAGATTGTAGTCAGCATACCAACTTTTTTTTTTTTTTTTTTTTTTTTGAGACGAAGTCTTGCTCTGTAGTGCAGGCTGGAGTACAGTGGCACAATCTTGGCTCACTGCAACCTCCGCCCCCCAGGTTCAAGCGATTCTCCTGCCTCAGCCTCCTGAGTAGCTGGGATTGCAGGTGCCCGCCACCGTGCCTGGCTGATTTTTTTATAGTTTTAGTAGAGACAGGGTTTCACCACATTGGTCAGGCTGATCTTGAACTCCTGACCTCAGGTGATCCACTCACCTCAGCCTCCCAAAGTGCTGGGATTTTTACAGGTGTGAGCCACTGTGCCCAGCAGCATACTAACTTTTAAATGAAAACTAGATTGGAGAACATGGCTTAGACCAGTAACCAAAGATGTGAGGTTCTACTATCAGCACCCTCAAGTTTAGGTCTTGATCTGCTGTGTTGGAAGGGCAGACTGAAGAGCAGACATCCAGCCAGCCAGTTTCCAGAAAGCTTCGTGTTCCTGTGGCTCACCTGGGGATCTGCTGGAACACACGTTGGTTCAGTAGGTCTGCGGTGGGGCCTGAGATTCTGCTTTTCTGTCTTGCTTTTCTAGCAAGCTCCCAAGTGCCGATGCTGCTGGTCCAAGGGTCTCACTCCAGGTAGGAAAAATCTGCTTCACACACCAATGACGTGTTCAGAGCCAAGAGCCTGTACTGGGCCCTGACCCTACTTGCACCTAAACTCAGGGGGAGGAGTTCATAAGAGGTGGAGAGAAGGCAGCCATAGAACATTTGTTCACCAACCAAATAGCTGGGGAGCTTCAAAACACTGATGTCCACTTCTGACCCCAAGGTCTGGCTCTGGGTGTGACCTTTGAATTGGTAAGTTTAAAAGCTTCCCTGATGATCCAACGGGACAGCCATTGGGACCCATTGCCCTAGAGGGCTAATGTTTCAGTGGAAGTTCTTGCTCATGGGCTGAGGCAAGAACTCTAAGAATAATGTCCCTCTTATACTCAGGGCTGGGACCGGGGTGAGTGAGGCACCCACCTTGGGCATTAAGGTTAAGGGGAAGGAGATGCCCAAATACTCAGTAAACCAAATAACATTTGAATACTATATATGTGTGTGTATATATATACACACACACACACATATATATATATTTGAGATGGAGTTTCACTCTTTCACCCAGCCTGGAGTGAAGTGGGACAATCTCGGCTCACTGCAACTTCTGCCTCCCAGGTTCAAGCGATTCTCCTGCCTCAGCCTCCCAAGTAGCTGGGATTACAGGCACAGTTTTTTATTTTTAGTAGAGACAGGGTTTTACCATGTTGGTCAGGCTGGTCCCAAACTCTTGACCTCAGGTGATCCACAAACCTTGGCCTCTCAAAATGCTAGGATTACAGGCGTGAGCCACCACACCCGGCCTGAATACAATATTTTTAAAAATCAAAATTAACATAAATAATCCACAATGAATAAAATACAAACATTTTCAATAAAGACAGGATCTGCAACTGTGCCCTTTGGAGTCATATTGGAGCAAAAGGAAAATCAATGATACTGACCCTGCAGGCTACTTGCATTAGCTCCCAGTCCTCCTAACTTCTGGGCTAAACAACCCAGCTAAAGGCAACTAGAGGGGGGTTGCTCCCCAACCTTTGCAAGCCCCCTCCTGCTGGCAACTGCTGATCCTGGGACCGGTAATGGGCAGGTCCACCTTTGCCCTCAGATGGTTCTCAAGTAGGTCACTGAAGTCTTTTAAATAAATTAACCAAAACCATAATAATAACAAAAAACATTTATTAAGTGCTAAGTGTTCTACAAATATTAACTCAATCCTCACATCCATCTTTTAAAGTAAGTGCTCTTGTTATTTCCTTTTACAGGTGACCAAACTGAGGCATGGGGGTTTAATAAGCTTACCCAAAACTACACAGCAAGGAGGAAGCTGCGTCGGGAATCAAACTCAGTCAGTGTGGCCCCCAAGACCATGCTCATAACCATGAGGTAAAGAATGTGCCTCCTCTTCTAATTTCTGTCTCACAGTGGGCCCAGTCATGGTTTCAATACAGCTCAGCAGAGCAATGCAGCAAATCCAGGTAGCGACACTAAAATACTCAGAAAAGACCAACCAAACAACGAAAGCATAACATCAGCAATAGGACAACCAATATGAATCATGAGAAGAACCCTCTGTCTTTATTAAATTTGGGGGAAGAAATCAAGGTCACGAAATCAAGTGACTGGTGGCGGGGCATAGAAAGGAGTGTCTCCCCCGGTTTCCGCTCTGGCGGGCGGGTGTCAGCGGATGGTGTACTTGTCCCACTTCTTCTCGGGGTCGTAGGCCTCCCAGCGGCTGGCGGGGAAGATGTGCTTGTTCTTCTCGTACCAGCTCCGCAACACCACCTTGCCCGCGTGCGACTCGTCCTTCTCCATGGTGGCGTCGCTGAGCAGGCGCACGTCGTCGTGCACATCGAAGTTGAAGAGCGGCCCGCTCTTGCCCCTCGCCTTGGCGATGATGAAGTCATAGAAGGTGTGGTAGTGCGGCAGGATGAGGTCCTCCTTGATGAACATGAGCTGCTCCACGCCCGCGGAGCGCAGCTCCAGGAAGTCCTTGCGCAGCCCCTGCAGCGCCTTCTTCAGGAACTGCTGCACCGTGTTGCCCTTGCGCACACGCACCGTGCGCCGGTGGCCCGAGCCGTCCCAGTAGCTGAAGGTGACCTCCATCTCCTCGTCCTTCACTTTCTCGCGCTGCGCCTCCCACTCTTGGCGCAGCTCCTCCCGGAGCCGGTTCTCCTCCTCCTCGCGGTCGCGGTCGGGCAGGAAGCTGGTGTCCACGTCGGGGTTCTTGCCCAGGTTTCCGGCGCGCCTGGCCTCGGCCGCGTCCGCCTGGTCATCGAGGTCGTCGAGCGCGAAGGACAGGCAGGAGATCTTACGCTTGCGCTCGCGCCGCTGCTCCTGCTCCCGCAGCCGCTCCTGCTGCAGCCGCTGCTCCTCCAGCTGCTGGCGCTTGGCCAGCTGCCGCTCGCGCTCCCTGATCAGGGCCTCCTGCCGGGCCTTCATGTCGTTCAGGGTCACCAGGCCCACCGTGCTGGACTTCAGCTCGGCCTCCACGGCGTCGTAGTGCGCCGAGAACTTCTTGTCCACCTGCGACTTGAGGATGGTCTCCTCGGCGATGCGCTGCTTCAGCACCTCCATCTGCTCCCGCTGCTTCTCGCGCTTCTTGAGGAGGTGCATGGCGCGGCCCGCCTCGCGCATGGTGCCCTTGTACTGCGCCATGGCCCCCGCCTACCCGCTGGGCTCTGCAGCAAAGAGGAAAAACGGGGCAAGTAGAGAGGGGCCCGTGCAACTGCGGGGAATGCAAAGCTCTCCGCCTCCTCACAGGGCTTTCGGCAGTGATGGAAGCGTTTAGGGGCTGGGCCGACCTGCTAGGGTCACCAACCTGACGGTGTCACCACGCACCAATTTCCAGCCTTTTCTTTGACCTCAATAAATGCAAATGCAAATGGCCCCACGTAACTGGTGGCTGCCATGCCTGAGCGCTGCGCTGAATTTGGGGAGCTGCATACAGAGAGGGTTGGGCTACTGAGCGAACCCTTACCTGCCCAAGCACCCTGCCGAGCGGAGACACGCGGGAGTTGACCTCCACGAGAACCGCCCACGAGCAAAGGCCCACCCGTCCCGGGCTCTCGCGACAGCCGCGGACACAGGAAGTGGAAGCGGTGCGCCCCCTGGCGGGGAGGTGGGCCCTGAGGAGAGCGCCAGGCTCCTGGTAGGGCGGCTGCGGAAACAGGAAGTGGAGGCGGCTCGCCCCCTGGCGGAGAGGCGGGCCCTCGGGAGAGCGCCGGGCTCCTGGTGGGGGCGGTGCTCCTGTGGGGCGGGCCAGCGCGGGGAGGAGCCTGGAGGAGGCGCCTCTGGCCCTGCCCAGCCAATGCTGGCCGGAGCTCCTGTTTTCATGCTGTGGGCAGGGAGGGCCCACACCTGCGGTGCGTGCTTGCTGAGCCTTCTCGTGCCCAGTTGTAAACACGCAGAAGCAATGTGGGCGCAGCGCAAGCTGCTGTGGTCACCCAGAGAGGCTTGCAACCGCCTCGCAAGGCTGCAGCCCGTGCTCTCCAACCCTCCTCCTCCCGCGTCTCCTCCCGCCTCTGATGCTACCCCGCTGTGGCCGTCTCATGAACGTTACCTGCACACCACTGCTTGTAATTCTTTCTTATGGCCCCAACATAACAACCGTTCTTTGATAATGGAACCCTACTCACCCCCCAATTTCACGACAAAACCTGCACTCAGCTTGTTAGACGTCTTCTATACAGCAGTTTCCCCCCGGGTTCTAAGCTCTAATAACCATGGGAAACTGAGTTAAAGTATAGCAGTGTCTTTACTGTGAGCCTTTAACATGCCAGTTTCCACTGTAACTCTCCAAGGGCAGGGCAGACCAGTTCATGTTTTGTGACCGTTTCTCCCCTGCAGGAGATCTGGGAATACTCGCTGAAACCAGTGCTTCCTGGGACCTAGTTTGGAAAAGCTGGTTGTGAAATACACACTGCAGTTCAGCCTACTCCCGTCTAACAGCGACAATGCCTGCGAGCATAACCTTACCAAGAAGCGTGAATCATATGATAGTTACGTATGGCACCCACGTATCCAGAGGAGAATAGCGGGTGTGAGCACTCATCAAATTGTCCAAGCCAGAAACCTAGGCCTTTTCCTGGAATCACGTTCCTTCACATGTAATCGATTACAGAAGAGCCTTTCACACTTTCCTTTTTCTCCCATTCCCCACCACTTGCCTTAATCTAGGAAATTAGCATTTTTAAAAAATCTGAAGCCTTCTCATTGTTGCCCCATCACCAGAATACAAGAATATCTTATTTTATTGAGCTCTGGGATACTGTGTGTTTTGTTTTTGTTTTTACAGATTGAAGATTTGTGGCAATGCCGCATCAAGTGCCTACTGGCTCCATTTTTCCACAGCATGTACTCATTTCGTGTTCCTGTGTCACATTTTGGCAATTCTTGCAATATTTCAGACTTTTTCATTAGGCTATCTGCTATGGTGATCTGTGATCATCGTTCTGTGAGGTTATTGTCATTGTTTGGGGGCACTCCGAAGTGTGCACGTAGAAGACAAAGACATTTACTGATTTGACTGATAAATGTTATGTATGTTCTGACTGCTCCACTGACTGGCTGCTCCTTCATCTGTCTTCCTCTCCCCAGGCTTCCCTAGTCCCTGAGACACAACAATATTGAAATTAGGCTAATTCATAACCCTACAATGGCCTCTCAGTGTTCAAGTGAAAAGAAGTGTCACACGTCTCTCACTTTAAATCAAAGGCTAGAAATGATTCAGCTCAGTGAGGAAAGTATGTCAAAAGCCAGGATAGGCCAAAAGCTAGGCCTCTTTTGCCAAACAGTTAGCTAAATTATGAATGCAAAGGAAAAAAATCTTGAAGGAAACTAAAAGCGCTTTCCTGGTAAACATATGAATGATAAGAAAGCAAAACAGCCTTATTGCTCATATGGAGAAAGTTCTAGTGGTCTGGATAGAAAATCAAACCAGTCACAACCTTCCCTTAAACCAAAGCCTAATCCAGGGCAAGGCCCTAAGTCTCTTCAATTCTGTGAAGCTGAGAGAGGTGAGGAAGCTTCAGAAGAAAAGTCTGAAGGTAGCAGAAGTTAGTTCATGAGGTTGGGGAAAGAAGTCATCTCTATAACAAAGTGCAACGTGAAGCAGCAAGTGCTGATAGAGAAGCTGCAGCAAGTTATCCTGAAGATCTAGCTAACAGCATTGATGAAGGAGGCTACCCTAAACAATAGATTTTCAATGTAGACAAAATAGCCTTCTATTGGAAGAAGATGCCATTTAGGACTTTTATAGCTAGAAAGGAGAAGTCAATGCCTGGCTTCATAGCTTCGAAGGACAGGTTGACTCTCTTGCTAGGGCCTAGTGTAGCTGGAGACTTTCAGTTGAAGCCAATGCTCATTTACCGTTCTGAAAATCTTAGGGCCCTTAAGAATTATGCTAAATCTACCGTGCCTGTGCTCTATAAATGGAACAACAAAGCCTGGAGGACAGCACATCTGTTTACAGCATGGTTTACTGAATATATTTAAGTCCAGTGTTGAGACTTACTGCTCTGATGATCCCTTTCAAGAGTACTGCTCGTTAACAATGCACTTGGTCACCTAAGAGCTTGATGGAGATGCACAAGGAGATTAAAGTTGATTTCGTGCTTGCTAATGCAACATCCATTCTGCAACCCATAGATCAAGGAGTAATTTTGACTTTTAAGTCTTATTATTTAAGAAATACGTTTCCAAAGGTTGTAGCTGCTGTAGATAATGATTTCTCTCATGGATCTGGGCAAACTAAATTTGAAATTTTTCTGGAAGGCATTTACCACTGTAGGTTCCATTAAGGACATTCACAGTTTTTGGGAGGAGGTAAAATATCAACATTAACAGAAGTTTGGGAGAAGTTGATTCAAACAGCATTACATGCTACAAAGAAATTTTTCACGAAAGGAAGAATCAATCAATGTGACAGACTTCAGTGTTGATTTATTTTAAGAAATTGCCACAGGCCCAGCCTTTGGCAACCACCACCCTGATCAGTCAGCAACCATCAACACTGGGGCAAGACATTCCACCAGCAAATAGAGCACAGCTCACTGAAGGCTCAAAGGATCATTAGCGTTATTTAGCAATTAAGTATTTTAATGAAATTATGCACATTATTTTCTTAGACAAAATGCTACTGCACACTGACTGCAGTATAGTATAAACATAACTTTTATATGCACTCGAAAATTAAAAAATTTGTGTGACTGTCTTTGTGGTGATCTGGAACTGAACTCACAATATCTCCGAGGCATGCCTGTATTCTTGTTCTTGTCTAACTTCTATACAATGTATCTTCATAAAAATATCTTCATAAAAAACGAATCTGATAACATTACTCTCCTACTTGAAAAACTCCAACTTCTCTTGTAAGAGCCACATCAGAATCACTTTGTTTGTCCTCTAAGGTCTCTAATAGGTGGACCCATGCAGCACTCACCCAGCTTTTTCACTGCACCTGAATAGAAGATGCCCTTTCGGGCCAGGTGCAGTGGCTCACACCTGTAATCCCAGCACTTTGGGAGGCCGAGGCAGGTGGATCACGAGGTCAAGAGATTGAGACCATCCTTGCCAACATGGTGAAACCCTGTGTCTACTAAAAATACAAAAAAATTAGCTGGGCGTGGTGGTGAGTGCCTGTAGTCCCAGCTACTTGCAAGGCTGAGGCAGGAGAATCCCTTCAATCCAGGACGCGGAGGTTGCAGTGAGCCAAGATCGTGCCACTGCACTCCTGCCTGGTGACCTAGCAAGACTTCATCTAAAAAAAAAAAAAAAAAAAAAAGATGCCCTTTCATAACTGTTACCTTTGGACATACTCTTTCTAGAAAGTCCTGCCTTTTGCTGTGCTATATCTAAAGATCAGCACAAATATCTCCAAGAGGAAGCCTCGAGCACCCACCATCACCATCACCACCCACAGATGGACAAAGTTACCAATAGTCTCCTCTCTCAGGTTTCCCATATAATTACCTTTATTACACTTAACATAAATAAGATAGCCCCGCCACCTCTTTTTTCAATTAAATGATCCAACCTGCTAAACTTTAATTCAATCGACAATAGTTTGGCCACAGATATTATATTCACTCTTTCTCTAATCAAATCAGAACTTGAACGTCAGTATCATCCCTAAACCTTATCATCCACCCTCTCATTATCCAGCATCCACCTCCTGAACTCAGTCACGGCCTCCAAATACCATAGCCAGCTCCCAGAATTAAAAGGTTGAGCCTCAAATTCTCTGAAAAGTTTAAAAAGAAAAACAACTAGAAAGAAGATTTATCCTAAAAGTCTGAATCCTGTTCTTTAGAATTTTCCCCGAAGTTCCAAGATGGTAACTTCCTCTTTGGGCCTTAATTCTCAGTGAAAAGTACCCACCAAACTAAAAGCTACTGCTTCAAGCTCTTAAATTTTATCAACAAAATGAGGTCAAGGACCTGAGCCCACACAAATGGTGAAACTTTAAGAAAGAAGAATAAATATAACAAAGAAGAATGATTGCTCTAGTTATTCTCACCTGATTCAGACGTTGTGGTTTGTTTTTATTCTTATTCTTATTTTATTTCATTTATTTATTTATTTATTTAGAGACAGAGTCTCACTCTGTCACCCAGGATGGAGTGCAGTGGCGCAATGTCGGCTCACTGCAAGCTCCACCTCCCTAGTTCACACCATTCTCCTGCCTCAGCCTCCCGAGTAGCTGGGACTAAAGGCGCCCACCACCACGCCCGGCTATTTTTTTCTTTTTGTATTTTTAGTAGAGACAGGATTTCACCATGTTCTCCAGGATGGTCTTGATCTCCTGACCTCATGATCTGCCCGCCTTGGCCTCTCAAAGTGCTGAGATTACAGGTGTGAGCCACCGCGTGGGTTTGTTTTTTAAATAGGTTTTGTCATAAAGGAGGAAATAGGCATATTACAGACAAGTTTGAAAAGAAATGTAAATAAATAAAAAGCTCACTCAACATGAATATATAAGTAACATAACTATTGTTTGAGAGTTCCCTTCCAATATTTTATGTGCACATAGATCTGTATATATTTAGCAATTTTAATCAAACTTTGCATCCCATTTGATGACTTTTTTCATTTAATTTTTTTTTTTTTTTTTTTCTTTTGAGATGGCGTCTCGCACTGTCTCCCAGGCTGGAGTAGTGCAATAGCGCGATCTCTGCTCACTGCAACCTCCGCCTCCCAGGTTCAAGTGATTCTTCTGCCTCAGCCTCCCAAGTAGTTTGGATTACAGGCACCCACCACCATGCCCGGCTAATTTTTGTATTTTTAGTAGGGATGGGGTTTCACCATGTTGGTCAGGCTGGTCTTGAACTACTGACCTCAGTCGATCTGCCCTCCTCAGCTTCCCAAAGTGCTGGGATTACAGGCATAAGCCACCGCACCCGGTATTCTTGTTTTTATGTAATCATCATAGTCATTATTTAAATAAATATGGTACATTCTATTGTAAAAATACTACTAATAATAAAAGTATCAATAGCAACAATACAGCAGAGGGGAGGAAGCAGCATTCTGTTCTAGTGACTCAGAAATTCTGATTAAATATACAAACTAATTTAGAAAAAAATGTGCCCTCCTCCAGGCTTAGTCACAAACTACAATATGCAAACAGCAGCAACGGTTTAAAAATCTCACAAAACTAAAACTTAAACTGTTTTAACAGGAGAAAAAAGAACTTAGTTTTCAATACAAGCAAAAATAACAAACCCCCCCAGAAAACACCTTTTGTCATGATCAGTTTTCATGTTACTTTCCACCAGTCTGAATTCTATTTTAAACAGATCATCCTACGAGTGGCAGATATACTGTCCTCTCCAGAGTCAGCCTTGAAATGATGGTGGGCCTGGCTTGGGTGTAGGGTGTGCCCTGATAGCATCTCCACTCAGTGATCCCTCCAACACCACCACAGTATCCTGAACCAGTTGTCAAAGCAAAGCCACGGCACCTCACATCAATCAGGTGCCAAAAAAGAACTAGTGCATGGGCCGGGCGCGGTGGCTCAAGCCTGTAATCCCAGCACTTTGGGAGGCCGAGACGGGCGGATCACGAGGTCAGGAGATCGAGACCATCCTGGCTAACACGGTGAAACCCCGTCTCAACTAAAAATACAAGAAAATTAGCCGGGCGAGGTGGTGGGCGCCTGTAGTCCCAGCTACTTGGGAGGCTGAGGCAGGAGAATGGCGTGAACCCGGCGGGGGGCGGAGCTTGCAGTGAGCCGAGATCGCGCCACTGCACTCCAGCCTGGGGCACAGAGCAAGACTCCGTCTCAAAAAAAAAAAAAAAAAAAAAAAAAAATAAAGAACTAGTGCATGAATTCAGAATTCCACCACAAGACCGGAAGTCCTTCAAACGATACCTAAATAATATTGTTGCATGCTTTCTAATAAAGGGTTTAAAAATGTCTTCCAGACTTTGCTTGGTGGAAAGCCTGCAATCAGGTAGGGTTAACGGGAAGAACCCTCACATGTTCAGAGATAGGGAAGTTCAAAATACACTAGAAGGGAAAAGCTTGAACAAGCAACCTATAACTTCTGTATGTGTTCCCCAGGGGAAAAGAACCCAGACCACGAGAGAGAAATGAAACCTAAGAGATGTCACAATTTCAAAATCAATTCTGCACCATAAATCTCTCTGAGCTGTAAGACCTAAATTTTCTCTTTCATTTGTATCAACGTAATACATGTTTGATAAAACGGTTTAAAAGAATGGAACCTGGTTTTATATTCTTGGTTTAAAAAGAAAAGTAATCCTAGAAGGGTTATTTTCACAAACGAAAAAGCAAGCAGTTTCCTGTCTATTTTTCTCTTCCCTGGAAGCAACCACCTCCAGTCCTTTCAGTTGCTGCTTCTGGTATTTACCTCCTTATTTTCCAATAATTCTTACATCGCTATTTTGTGACTAATCCATTTTAAATTTTATCTACTGACTTTTTGTTTCGGTGGATGAAGATTCCATTTTTCTTATGATAGACTGAAATGTCTGGCCAGGTCATCTGAAGAAGAGGGTATTATAGATGTCGTCAGTTTCTAAGCCAGATAGGAAAAACGCAAGAAATTAAAGTACAGGCCAATCCTAATTATAAATAGAATGGCAAAATGCCCAAACAAAATATTAACAAATGGAATTGAGCAGTTTATGAATACATACATGAAAACGGACCAAATAGGCCTTTCTCAAAGGCAGCTTAACAGTAGAATCTCTCTGTGTGTAACCTACCACACTAATAGCATCTCAATCTCTGCTGACAAAATATTAATTGCGAACTAGACCCAGAAGAGTCCTTCACTTGATGAAAAGTATTTTTTAGAAACGTACGGCAAGTGTTATTTTCATAGTATGCTTTTATGGCTTTTACAATTTTCTCAAAAATAAAATTAAGGGGTGTTTTCACCAGTATGGGGCTTACTGTAGCTGGGTGAAGGTAGCTAGGGTCCCAGAGGCATCTTCTAGGAGAAGGGCAGAAACAGAGAGAAGCTCTGATGCTTTTTCACAGGGCAATACATCTTTTGTTTTGAAGTGGCAAAGCATCACCTGACGGACAGCTTTTAGAAGTGTCACCAGGGAAATGAGGGGCATGACAGAAGGCAGGGGCTGAGTGGCTAGGAGCTCATACCTACATAGAAAAGAGTCTGAGAAAAAAAAAAGTCAGAAGCCTGCCTGGAATAGCATATGTACTAAATGTCTCAGGAATGTCCCCCCTCCCACTGTCCTCTTAAAGGAATGTAGAAGAGGAAAGCGCTGTTTTATGTAGAAACATGTAGAAAGCATCACAATATGACACTGGCCAGTTTTTCCAGGACCATTCTTCTTTTTTTGGAAAGTGCTATGGATGTGGCTTCTCACACTACATTTCACAGCTGCAGCCCACAGAGGCAATTTAAAAATGTGTGTTGAAGCCAACTCTGGCTCTCTGGCAGTCCTCTCCTGTTGTTTTCAATACTGTCCTTAGCAAAGATGATTGGTATCTAAACACCTCTGTGCTCTTCTTCCTTCGTCAGACTGAAAGCAGGTGGTTCAGGTCCCGGGAAGGGAACAACGGTGGGATCAATGATTGCCTTGAAACTTTTATTTCCTCCCCAGTTGGAGTGATCCTGGGTGAAGCGCTCCTCTGCTGGGGCAGCAGCTGCTGCTCTGCTGGACCTTTGACTGGGCTCAGGGATGGCCACAGTGCACATTCTCACAGCCAACACTCAGCACCCGGCAGAACATCACACAGGGGCCAGCAGGTCGAGGGACAGCCGGGTTTGCGGCAGGCAAGGCTGTTGCTGGATCTGCTTTCCAGGATGACTGCTGCAGGATTCCTGGATAATGAGACTGGTAGAGGGAGGCCACCCTGAGATAACAGCTTCTTGGCGCTTGAAGCAGATGATGAACGATTGTCTAATTAAGTTCAGGAATTGAAATTCCAAGATAGGAAAGGGCTTTAGAAAATACCTGAACCTAGCATTGACTTTGGGTAAGCAAGCGAAGGTCCAAGCACTCTTGGGGAACCCTGAAGACAAAACAAATCAGAGAGGTGCTGGGTGTTATCTCATTTATGGTGTTAATATGTTCATCAGTTATTTATGTTGTGTCTGACAACATTATAACAATCAACAGAGACAGAATGTGCTGTTTGACTCTATGTAAATTTGTTCCCTTCACTTTCAGCCCTTTTGTAGAGAACGCCCCTCTGAGGTCTCCCCTGTGACTGTGACTGCCTGCCCAGGGAACCACCACCTTGGAGCACCCCGGAGCTTTTGATAAACCCACTCACATCCCCGGCTTCATGGAAAACCAGACTGCTTAGTAATTTTCCCAGAGCTATCGTGATCCTCCAGGGACCCACCAGCCCCAGGGGAGTTGCATTATCATCTGTGGTTGCCAGTCTGTATTTTACTTGGCTCGTCACTGTTAGGGTTTATTCTTTAAACAGCTTGTAAACATGGAAGATACTGCCCCAGTGACAGGACACTTGTGCAATGTATAAACAGGACAATTCTTGCTGCGGCTCCTAACAGGTCAGACCTATGGCCCACCCTCTCCATCTTTTAACTATCTGCAGACTTGTGTTTTCTGTGAGAAGCACCATTGATTGCAGTAAGAAATCCACAAAAGAAGCAACAACTTCATGGTATATATTCTTGCCATTCATTGCTTTAATTTGGGGCCAAATAAATAAAAAGACATGAGCCAGTTGCTTAACATTTATCCCTAGTTACACTTTGAGCTAGGCTTTTCCCTAAAGCTTTTTTTTTTTTTTTCATTCATTTTTAAATGTACGTACAGCAGCACCATTTGCTCTTTTTGGTGTATAGTTATGTAAGTGTTGACAAATGCCTGGACGCCTGTAATTGTTGGCAAGGTCTAAATTATGCTCATCTTTCACTTTGATTTCAAAGGTGCTGTTCAGGGCACACATGGCGGAAAATCCGTTATTTATTCCAGCTGACCTGAGCTTCAGAAGCACCCACTGCACCCTGTGAGCTCATTTGCTGATGCTCCAGCGTGGGGCATTCTGCCTGCTGAGGTCCAAAGAACATGTTCCGGTCTTTGAGTGGTGCTGGGCTCTGTTCGTTGGAGGCGGGGCAGGTGCAACACACCAGCTGGTTAGATCCTAGACTCTATGACTGTTACATGCCGTGACTCCACAGCCCTGACTATACGCTGTGGTTTTTTGTTTTTTTGAGGAGATTTGCTCTTGTTGCCCAGGCTGGAGTGCAGTGGCACGATCTCGGCTCACTGCAACCTCTGCCTGTCGGATTCAAGTGATTTTCCCGCTTCAGTCTCCTGGGTAGCTGGGATTACAGGCACCACCTCGACAATGCCCGGCTAATTTTTTGTATTTTTAATAAAGATGGGGTTTCATCATGTTGGCCAGGCTGGTCTCAAACTCCTGATCCACCTGCCTTGGCCTCCCAAAATGCAGCGATTACAGGCTTGAGCCACCGCTCCTGATCCTATGTTTTGTCGTGTTGCCGTTTATTCAGAAGAAACCCTTGGCCTATGACTTCCTGGCTAGCATGTCCCAGTGTCTTGGTTGATATTAATAGTTTAACCTGGGGTATGGGAGGGAGGGAGGATGCTTTGTCGATGACTGCTGTTGCTCTCCTATGGGAGTATATGTGAGGTATTGCTGAAGTCTTGCCACGAAATACTCTTCACAGAATATTTTAACAAAATCGAGATATAGCAAAGTATAGCAATATTTTTGGTATACAGTTCTATGAGTTTTAACACACATAAAATCATGTGATCCCCACTGCAAGTAGGAACAGAATGGTTCTGTCATCCCAGAAAACTCCTTGTATTATCCCTTTGAGTCACACTCTTTCCCCATGGCTGCCCCTGGCAACCACCGATATACCTTCCACACCACTTAGTTTGGATATTTGACTCCCCAAACCTCATGTTGACATTTGATCCCAATGTGGGAGGAGGAACCTAGTGGAGATGTTTGGGCTGTGGGGGTGGATCCCTCATGAATAGATGAGTGTTCTCTCTGGGTGAGGAGGTGAGTGAGCTCTTGTTAGATGCTGAGAAAGTTGGTTGTTAAAAAGAGGCTGGCAGCTCCCTCTCTCTCCTTTTGCATCCCCTCTCACCATGTGACCTTGGCACATACCAGCTCCCTTTTGCCTTCTGCTTGAGTGGAAGCAGCCTGAGGCTTCCCCAGAAGCAGATGCTCATGCCATGCTTCTTGTACAGCTTGTGGAACTGTGAACCAAATAGACCCTTTTCTTTATAAATCACCCAATCTCAGATATTTATAGCAACACAGACAGACTCTGATGCATACCTATATTTTTTGCCTTTTCCAGAATGTCACATCATGGAATCAGACAATATGTAAATTTCAAGTCAGGGTTATTTCACTCCAATATAATGCATTTGATTGATTGTCATCCATGTTGTTGCATGTATCAGTAGTAGTTCATTCCTTCTTCTTCTTTTTTTTTTTTTTTTTTTGAGATGGAGTCTTGCTCTGTCACCCAGGCTGGAGTGCAGTGGTGTGATCTCAGCTCACTGCAACCTCTGTCTCCCAGGTTCAAGCAATTCTCATGCCTCAGCCTCCGAAGTAGCTGGGATTACAGGTGCCCGCCACCATGCCCGCTAATTTTTTTGTATTTTAGTAGAGATGGGGTTTCACCATTTTGACCAGGATGGTGTCGATCTCCTGACCTCACGATCTGCCTGCCCTGGCCTCCCAAAGTGCTGGGATTATAGGTGTGAGCCACCACGCCCGTACCATTTTTGTATTTTTAGTAGAGACAGGGTTTCACCATGTTGTCCAGGTTGGTCTCAAACTCCTGACCTCAGGTGATCTGCCCACCTTGGCCTCCCAAAGTGCTGGGATTACAGGAGTGAGTCACCATGCCAGCCAGTTCATTCCTTTTTGTTGCTGAGTAGTGTTCCATTGTATGGAAGCACCACAGTTTATTCCTTAACTTCTTGAAGGACATTGGGTTCTTTCTAGCTTTTGTTTTTTTTAGTTTTCTTAAAAAAGATGGGGTCTTGCTCTGTTGCCCAGGCTGGAGTGCAGTGGTGCAATCATAGCTCACTGCAACCTCAAACTCCTGGCCTGAAGTAATCCTCTTGCCTTGGCCTCCCAAGGCATGCACTACCAGTCCCAGTCGCAGCTTCTGTTTTTTCTGTTTTCATTTCTATACCTATGAATAGGATTACTAGGTTATATGATAAGTCTTTGTTTAAGTTAATAAAATCTACTAAACTGTTTTCTACAGGAACTGTATCAGTTGTCATTCTCAGAAATATATGAGTTCCAGTTCCTCTGCATTCTTGTCAGCACTTAGTGCTATGGTTTTAAAGTCCTCTAAAAGTTTATGTGTTGGAAACTTGGTCCCAGTGTGGCAATGTTGAGAGGTGGAACCTTTGAGAAGCGATTGGGTCATGAGGGCTCTGTGTCATGAATGGATTAATCATTTCATGAATTAATTGATTAATGGGCTAATGGATTAATGGGTTACCATGGGAGTTGGTTAGTTATCACAAGGGAGGGTCTGTTATAAAAGCCAGTTCAGCTCTCTCTTGTGGGCCGCTCTCTCTCTGTGATGTCTTCTGCCATCTTGTGATGCAGCAAGAAGGCCTTCACCAGATGCCTCAGTGCCATACTCTTAGACTTCCCATCCTCCAGAACTGTAAGAAATAAATTTCTGTTCTTTGTAAATTACCCAGTCTCTGGTATTTTATTATAGCAACATAAAATGGGCTAAGATGCTGGATATTATGAGTTGTTTTATATATATATATGTCATTCTACTTAATAGGTATGTAGTGGCATCTCATTGTGGTTTTAATTTGCATTTACCAAGTGGCAAGTGATGTTGAGCATTTTTTCATGTGCTTACTTCCTATCATACATCTTCTTTAGTAAAATGTCTGTTCAGATCTTTTGTTCATTTTCTAATTGAGTTGTTTGTTTTCTTACTATTGAGTTTTGAAAGTTTATATTGTATTCTGAGTACAAGTCTTTCATCAGGCATGTGGTTTGCAATAATTTCTACCAATCTAGCTTGTCTTTTTATTCTCTTGTCTTTTGCAGAGTAAAATTTTTAATTTTGATGAACTTCAATTTATCGGTTACTCATTTATGGATCATGCTTTTGATATCTTATGTAGGAATTCTTTGCCTAAACCAAGGCCACTAACATTTTCTCTGATGATTTCTTCCAAAAGTTTTATAGTTTACATTTTCCATTTAGATCTGTGGTCCAGTTTGAGTTAATTTTTATGTAAGATGTGAGGTTTAGTATCCTTTTCTTTCCATCTAAATGTTGGACTTCCTTCAACATTCTTTTTTTAAGACATCAGAATAGTCTGTCACCCAGATTTTCCAAAAGCCGATGAGAAGTCTGTATCTTCTCTTGATAATGCAAATCTATGCTGGAGGCAGAGGATTATTACCCTTCAGAGTGCTGAAGGTGATCTCAGGGACCGTAGCATGCCTCCCTCTGCCCTTGGCTTCAATACATAGTGTCCTTCAGTAGACTCAGGCTCCTCAGCACATACTGGGCCACATGAGCAATATAACTGGCTGTCAATGATGTCAGTGATCATGACACCAACAGCATTGTGCCTTCAGGCTTCCCCAAATGCTTCCTCAAAACATGTACAGATAGCCATTCTGACACAAAAAAAGCCCATTTTCAGACACACTGTTCCTAAGATATAATAGTTTGAGAGTCTACTAACACGCAGCCATGTTTTCTTTGTAACCAAAATTAACTTGCTGGGTCTTGACTAAGCCAGTGGGATTATCTATAATTGTTCAAGGTATTAAGATTGGGTCTTGGTGTCTGCTAGATGGTGCATACTGTTTTCCCTGAAAGAACTTACTGTGAGTGATGCTAAGGATACTGAGATTCCAGTGGCAGACGAAATGTAAAAAGTGAAAGCTTCCTGCATTTTATCCTTGAGAACATCCATGCAACCACCATACACAGCTACCATATTCACAGGGTTTGCCTCCAAGAGTTGATTGCAATTGAATGTTGCTAGAGGGTCTCCAGTAAACTGAGTGCTGTGCAATGATATAGTAATTCTCTATACAAGGATTGCCAAGACCAAAGGCCAGGGGTCTAGGGGACAGGACCAGACTGACTGAATAAAGATGTAAGGCTTAAAATTATTGCTGGGTTATATGGCCCCTTTGTTACTGCTGTGTGGTTTTATTTAATTTTTTTCTGCTGCAGGGCCTTGCATGATGTACATGCTCAGAAATGTTGATAAATGAATGAACAGATGAATGAACAAATATCACATCGATGATATGACACTGCAATACTACTGACATTGACAACACTAGGCATTACAGTAAAAGCATTCAATGCTACATTTTCGTTTTCAATTCTCTATTTTGAGTGAAAGTGTCAAAGTTCACTCTTCACAAATCCCTGAAGCTCTGGAATCCTGCAGCTGGAAATGCAGCAGCCAAAGACATGGCATGCAGAGTGGAAATAGCCGCGCCTGAGGTCGGGAGTCCACAGTGTCGGGAGAATTGGGTTCTCATGTTGGCATTACTGCAAATTTGTTATGGGCTTAGAGGAAGTTACATAAGTTTTCTAAGCTTCATTTTTTATCTAAAGAATTACACACTGAGAATTTCTGATCCTTTTGAGTTGTGCAAGGCTAGGATTCAGCCAAGAGAACTTTCTCATAACTCATCTAAGTTGATCACAAGACATGAAACAAGGGCGCCCAAAGCTTGTTTGTGTCGTTCCTCCTGTGGCTTCTTATCTAGAGACTCCAAACTCCAGTTTTTTTCTGGCGGGGGTGGAAGTGAAGAGATGCCAACTCATCTCAGGTCCTAATCTCATGGATCACATCAGACTTTAGTTGTTCATAATGGGGCTGACTGATGTGTTGTCAAATTAGTCCAAAGTCAAGTCCAAAGGGCAGAGGAGGGATGAGATCAGTTACCAGAAACCCTGGGTTGGGCAATAGTGGGGAAGGAGGCAGTCACTGGGCCTTACAGCCAGAACCTGGCAAAACAGCAATGGCAACTGCACAGGCTTCAAGGAGCCAACTCTAGGACAGTGAATGCTAGAAATGCAACTCCTTATGCTCCCCTGGAGCTCCCTGTGAAATTTCTAGTTTCCTGGTTGGGGAAAATATTTTCTTCTCTCATGCTCCTCCTCCTCCTTCCTTCCACCCTTCCCTAACACAACAGGACTGTCACCTGCTGGGCACGTCACTGACATGCAGAAACCCAGGACTAGAGGAACGCATTCTACCTTCAAGGGGTCACAGATTACCCAAACTGAATTTCTCTCTGATATCTCCTCACTTATTTATTTTAAAATAAAAATATTTTTGTACTGCTTGAATTTTGTGAAAGCTTTACATAAAACGGCCTCTATGCAATTCTACACCTGAGATATAACCATGGTTAATTGTTGGCATTTACCTTCAGACTTTTAATGCATATGTTAATGTATATTTTAATATAAATAGGATCATTCTGTATGTTGTTTAATATCCTCAAACAATATAGCACACTTCTTTCCATGGTAACACCAAAAGGCCTACCTGATCTTTTTATTTTGAGACGGAGTCTCGCTCTGTCGCCCGGGCTGGAGTGCAGAGGCCGGATCTCAGCTCACTGCAAGCTCCACCTCCCGGGTTTATGCCATTCTCCTGCCTCAGCGTCCCCAGTAGCCTGGGACTACAGGCGTCCACCACCTCACGCGGCTAGTTTTTTGTATTTTTTTTAGTAGAGACGGGGTTTCACCGTGTTAGCCAGGATGATCTCGATCTCCCAACCTCGTGATCTGCCTGTCTCGGCCTCCCAAAGCGCTGGGATTATAGGCTTGAGCCACCGCGCCCGGCCTACCTGATCTTTTTTAATGGTTCCAACATGTATTTCAATATAAGATTATATCAAAATATATTTTACCAGTTTTTATTGTTAAACATTGGTTTTTATTTTTTAACTCTATAATGATCATTCTTGTATATGCATCTCTGTGAGATAATTCTTATAGTGCCTAGAACTTGATGTATATAATTATTAGTAACCTTTTTAAACCTGATAGCCCTTGACTTTGATCTTAACTTTAGCATCTTTTCATATGTTCTTCAAATTTTATGATAAAATCTTTTACCAATTAAGATTGTTTTCTTATTGATTTATAAGAACTCTTTGTATATTGAGGCTATCAACTGATCTTTCATATAAGCTCCAAAAATTTCCCTCAGTTCATTACTCACATTAAACTCTGTGGGTTTCTTTTTTCTCTTCTTTTCTTTCTTTCTTTCTTTCTTTTTTGTTTTTTGCCATATATAAGTTTTTGTATTTTTATGTAGCCAAATCTAACAGTCTTTACTTTTATGACTTGTGAATTTTATACATATTTGAATATAAGAATATATCATATTCTCACTCAGTGTCACACACAACTCACTCAGTTGTATAGGTTTTAAAATGCCTGTTTCTTTTTACATATGTAATTATTCTTGTTGGGATCTAGTTCTGAACATACTGTCAGTTGGTTCCAATTTTCTCCAAAAAAGGGTACTAAATTAAAATAAAAGCTTAGAAATTTTTCTCAACCTGCCCCATGGGTCACAGGTATTCTTGCTAATTCACAGTGGAAAAATAATTTTAAAAATGTTTTATATTCATTTGCAAGTTACAAAGCTTGCTTATATACTCTATCAGTTGAGAGTCTTTCTGTCCCTGATAAGAGAAAGCCTGACTTACACTGGTTTAAATAAAATATTTAATAACTCATTTATCTGAAAAGATCAGAGGTCACATGGGCTTTGGATGTGACTTGACTCAAAAGTTCAGTAATCTCACCATCCCTCTTTCTGCTTCATTTTTAGGCTGGCACTCCTTAGGGCCACATGATGATTTCTAGCAATCTCCAGGGGCTACATGCTGTCTTGCTTGATTGCTCCCTCAGAAGGGTGATCAGATCTGCCAGTAAATTTCTTCTTGCTTTTTAAAATCAATATAGCCAGGGAAATGATGAATAGTCCCTTTAGATTAAAAATATTTTATTTAGGGCCTACCCTAAAGCTGGGGGTAGAGAGGAGAATGGTGGTAAAATGTAGGATGCCCTGGGGAAAGGTGATAGCCATCCAAACAAAAACTGGAATCACATAACCAAGAGGAAGGGAAAATGGAAGCTGAGCGCTGAAATTAGCAAATGCTCACCACACACGCATGGTCCTGCTAGATACAAGAACATTGTGAAGATCGGTAACTACTAACACACCTATCTTACAGACGAGGATACTGAAGACTGCAAGAGGTATATGTCTTGCCCTTGGTCACTCATCTAGTTGGTAGTGAGGCTCAAATCTAGATCTTATGATTCTAAATTCTCTGCTCTTGCCAGTATCCTAAATTACCACCCTATAGGCTTAAAACTACTACAGAGTATATGGGACCGAGTCAGTTCTACAAATCTGTTTTTAAAAATTAAAAAGGCTGCCAGGTGCAGTGGCTCATGCCTGTAATCCCAGCACTTTGGGAAGCCAAGGTGGGTGAATCACCTGAGGCCAGGAGTTCAAGACCAGCCTGGCCAACATGGTGAAACCTCGTCTCAAGTAAAAATACAAAATTAGCTGGGTGTGATGGCACATGCCTGTAGTCTCAGCTACTCAGGGGCTGAGACATGAACCTGGGAGGTGGAGGCTGCAGTGAGCCGAGATCATGCACCACTGTACTCCAGCCTGGGTGAAACCGAGCGAGACTCTGTCTCAGACTAAAAAAAAGAAAGATTAAAAAGGTCAAAGGAGATACTAGCTATTCAACATAAGGGTGAGTCATGAAGATCTGAAACTCCTACTGTGGGCAGAACAGCATGTGAGGTTCCATTATGGTGGCACCAAAGAATGAGGAGGATCCTGTTCTCTCTTAGCCTGGGTTCCCCCAAGGAAGTGTGTCTCTGGAGTGTGTCTCAGAACTGTGCGGTGGGGAGAACAGGAGAAGCATTGACTCAAGAGCTCCCATCCCCAGTGAAGACGATTCTTTCACAGGATGTTGTTACCCCACATTTTTGGGGTGTATGAGTGAGTGCCCCATGGGGGTTGCCTGAGACACCCCAGCCAGCCACTGCATCTGAGAAGCCAGGGATGGGCAGTGAGAAGAGGCATTCTCAGTGTGCTGCTGCGCGGAGCTGGTTGGATAAACTGTTCACTGTAGCAGTGGCTGGGAGGAGCGGGGACGAGAACATTTTAAGTGGGGCACGAGAGGTCTTCCATACATGATCCATTACAAGCTAATAATACAAAACTCGAGTTAAGGAAGTGATACACACACAAACCCAAATTCCTCCGCACTTAGTTCATGTCTGATCATTCTTACTTGAAATATTACAATCACCTTCTGAAAAGGTCTTCCTAGTTTCTCCTCATTCAACTACTGCAGTAGTCTTTCTAAAACAAAATTTTAAAAGTTGTTATTATTTTACTGAAAGGTTCATGACTTCCCCCTGCTTCCAGGAATATGTATGAATTCCTTTGCTTGACATTCAGCATGCTTCACAATAGGCTTTACTCTAATTAAACAGCTGTACTTCCCACAGCTGCTCCCAGATGGACTCAAGCCAGTCTAATTTCCTTACCGTTTGATAAACAGGCCACGATTATTCCTTCTCGGTGCCTTTGCTAATATTCTTCACTCTAACAGGCAGGGATGATATGCAAAACATTTACCAACTGCTATGGCAGGCACTAACCAATGAGGGTGGAGACCGAGCCAATCAGAACTGATATCAGGTGTAACTGCCAACATTGGTTGACCAGTTGACTCAGTCCTGCCCCCAGCCTCCATTCGCTCTGCTGAAATTCCATTTCTTTCAGCTTCCATGAAGTTTTCCTGGACTGCTCTTACCCATGTTGGTTTTTTTGTTTTTTGGGTTTTTTTTTGAGACTAATTACTACTTTAAATTCTTGTATCCAGAATCTTATTAAAGATGTTCATGTGATTATACAAGAGCCTGAAACACCACTTTTTGGGTAGCACACTCCTCATCACCTCTCCACATGGTAACACCTTTGTGATATTTTCTATAGAAAGTAGAAAGATAGAAGTCAGTCTTTCCTATAGCACGTTTGATGAAAAACAATTTTTATTGTTAATGTTTCAGAAAAGTTTCAGCTTTGAAAATTCATGACTAAAACAATTCATGACTGGTAGTGACATAAATTTTAGAATTTTTGTCAAATACGAGGAAAACCTTTACTAAGTTTCTTTCAAGTGTAACTATAAAATTTCAGAGAATTTCAGATATCCTTGAAATGCTCTTTGAATTGCCATTAGATATATTCCTGGAAGATATATAGAGATATATATCCAACACCACGATGGCTGGCAATATTTTAACCTGTGTGGTGGTTAACACATGGCCCCCCCAAAATGCTTTGATACTCCCCACATTGAGAGGTGGGTCTACTTCTCCTTCTCTTGAATCCGGGTGCGACTGTGACTTGGTTGTAACCAGCAGAATGCAAGGTCACAAACGTGATGTGGCTATGGCTTTGGTCCCTGGAATACTTCTTTGGTGTTCTGACTCTCATAGAAGAAGTCTAACTTCTCTGCAGCCCCCAAGCTTTGAGGAAGCCTGGGCTATGTTTAGGGGATGCAGCTGACAGCCCTAGCTACAATCCCCACTGGCAGCCAGCGTCAACCACCAGACATGAGTGTGGATGCCTCCGTTTGATTCTAGCCCCTGTCAGTAGGGTCACCCCCACCGTGGAGTCTTCCCAGCTTCCCAGAAGTTGCTGAGCAGGGACAAGCTGTGCCCTGTCCAAATTTCTGTCCCACAAAATCCATGAGCATAATAAAATGATTGTTTCATGCCACTAAGTTTTGGAGCATTACTTACACAGCAGTAGTGACAAAAACAACTATCGGCAAAATCACTATGACCCAGGTGCACTTCTAATATTTCTGATGCCCTGGGCTTGAGTACAAATGGCCTATACACACCAAATGTCTAAATGTGTAAAGGCTTTAAATAGCATAAAGAACGCTAATGAATGGTTAAGTAAATGTGTTCTCTCCTCCTATGAAAACTATGCCCTTATAATGAGCTTAAAGGCCAGGTTTGGATTTAGAATTCCCATGGAAGCCTGGCCTCTCACCTCCTTTACCCACCCCAGGCTCCATCCTGCACTTTGCGCCTTGCCAGGCCTCATATGTATGCAGACCCGAGTTATATCCACACTCCCTGTAGACAGTCGCCTCTTGGCCACCTCTTGGAGTACCAGTAAACTCACAGCAGTGAAGTTTGTTGTCCTTAGAAAGGTAGATAGAGATGAGGGCCCCAAGCGGGCTCTGATGCAGGCTCCAGGTGTGGGGCAGGAAATTCCAGGATTCCAGATATGGCGTGGAATCTGGGGCTTGGGCTCTGGGTGCATCCAATCATTTGGCCCCCGAAACTTCTCACCGTATGCCAGACAATGGCCAGAGGGGAGCAGCCTTGCTGCAGCTGAAGGCACTACTTGTGCTAACCACAAAAATATACCCCTCTCAACTCAAACCGAATGTTTCCTCAACTCAACTTTCCCTTTGTAGTTTTGCCGCACTAGACAAGGGGAAGCCAGAGTGGAAAGGCACAGCAATCCTAATCAAGGAAAACATTACAAAACACAAGGCCCCAGGGAAAGAAGGAGCCAAGAAGCCATGGCTTCATTAGCTTCCTGGAGATGCACCTCTACCTCCATTTCTTCTTTCATTCTTTCCCTCTTGATAGACACCGTGGGGAAAACAAGATGCTTCTCAGATATGTCCTGAGGGTTCCCAGAGAGAGTTTCAATGAGTGCAGAGGTCAAAGCTCATGGCTCTCCAGCTGCAGGGATCTGCAAATATGCTTTTATTTGGCCTGTGCCATGTTTACTTTTTTTTTCTGAATAAGTGGCTAAAATTTAAAACTGGAAGATTTTACATTTGAAGCTGGATATCTTGTTTTTCCTGGAAATTAGGAAGATCTGGAAAATTGGACTTGCATTCCCACAGGGCAATAAGTAGTCAGGAGGGATGAGTGGTTGCCCCTTAGATAAGCTCCGAGCTCTGTAGGTCTCCAGGGCCTCACCAGCCCACAGAAGCCCTCACACTCATCTTGCTCACCATGCGATTCTTGGGGTTGCTCAAGCATGCACTGTGTGGGTTGGAGAAGTAAGACACGAACCCAGGTATCTACAGAACAAGACGGTGAAGAATAAGTGTTATGCTGCACAGTCCCTGAGCAGACGGCAGAAGCTTCATGCCTGTCAAGGGAACAAATGGCTGCACATATGAAAGACTATAGTGCAGTTTTGGTGAATACACCAGGGAGATGGAGAGT
This sequence comes from Theropithecus gelada, assembly GCF_003255815.1. Lineage (NCBI taxonomy): Eukaryota > Metazoa > Chordata > Mammalia > Primates > Cercopithecidae > Theropithecus > Theropithecus gelada. The sequence goes on along the minus strand of NC_037671.1, from coordinate 6,569,050 downwards.
CGAGCAATAAACTTAACTCTTTCAGAATCTTCTCCAAACAGCACATCTCATACAGCTTTCTTCCTTTCCTATTTAGTCTTTAATATAATACCCATTATCTGCTAAAAATACTAGACCTTACTTTGGATCCTTAAAGAGAAGAAAACTTGTAAAAAAACCTTCTCAAGTAAGTGGATAAATGAGAAAGAAAAGGCAAAACTGCAGTCCCATTGGTGAATTACTTCAAATTCGTCATGAAACCTAGGTTTATTTTTATCTTTCTTTTAGACTTAACCATAATTTTGTCCATTCTATGTAGCCCTTAAAAAAAATAAACACCATAGTATGGTGTTCCTCAAAAAATTAGAAATAGAATTATAATTTCAGCAATTCCACTTCTGGGTATATACCCAAAATAATTGAAAGCAAGGACTCAACCAGATATTTGCCCACCCGTGTTCATGGCAGCATATTCACAACAGCCGAAATGTGGAAACAACACAAGTGTCCATCCACAGAAGAATAGATAAGCAAAATGCGGTTCAGCTGCACAATGGAATATTATTCAGTCTTAAAAAGAAGGACACTTTGACATGTGCGACAACATGGATGAACCTTGAGGACATTATGCTCAGTGAAATAAGCAAATCACAAAAGGACAAATGTTGTATGATTCTACTTATATGAGGTGCCTAGAGTAACCAAATTGGCAGAGACAGAGAGTAAAAGGGTAGTTAGCAGGGGTTAGAGGAGTGGGGGATGGGAGTTATTATTTAATTGGGACAGAGTTTCAGTTTGGGAAGACGAGAAAGTTCTGGAGATGGATGGGGGTGACGGTTGCACAACAATGTAAACGAACTTAATACCACTGAACTGTACACTTAAAAATAGTTGATGATAAATTTCATTATGGGTATTTTGCCATAATACAAAATAGGTACAAAACATACGCTTGTGAATTTCAGTTTCTCATTTAAAGTCAAAATTAAACACAGATTACTTCCCTGAGAGGATACAGAACAGCTGTCAGAGAAGCAGGTGGAATGGGACGATGAAACTCAGAGTTCACTAGGCTAATTGCTCAATTGAGGGGGGACCCATAGTACTTTAATTAAGACAAGCTACTGTGTGACCTCTGCAACCCTCCAGGCCAATAAACATCTCCTCCCCTTAGTTAGACAAATGCTGGGAGAATCAGAATTCAATTTTCACAAACTTTTTCAAACTATTTTTAAAGAAGATGCAGAAAAGCCAGTTAAATGTGGGTAAGACTGGCCTAACCAACGTTTTTAGAAAACGTTTAGCATTACTTGGTCAAAGTAACATTGTAGCCCAAGAAGACCAGCCTATGAAGTGATAACATCTACAGTTGCAGAGGTCTGTTCTGGGACCAGCCAGGGATGCAGATCCCAACCTGGGACACAGAGGATCCAGGAGCGTTAAATAGTAATATTTGCATGCATTCACAGTTAGAGAATGTATATATTGAGTTGTACATTTTCTTTTTTCTTTTTTTTTTTTGAGATGGAGTCTCACTCTGTTGCCCAGGCTGGAGTGCAGTGGCTGATCTCGGCTGACCGTAACCTCTGCTGCCCGGGCTCAAGCGATTCTCCTGCCTCAGCCTCCCGAGTAACTGGGATTACAGGCACCTGCTACCATGCCCGGCTAATTTTTTATTTTTATTTTTATTTTTTGAGACAGAGTCTCGCTCTGTTGGCCAGGCTGGAGTACAGTGGTGTGATCTTGGCTCACTGCAACCTCCGCCTCCCGGATTCAAGCAATTCTCCTACCTCAGCCTCCCGAGTAGCTGGCATTACAGGCATGTGCCACCACGCCCGGCTACTTTTTGTATTTTTAGTAGAGATGGGGTTTCACTATGTTGGCCAGGCTGGTCTCGAACTTCTGACCTGAGGTAATCTGCCTGCCTTGGCCTCCCAAGGTGCTGGGATTACAGGCGGAAGCCACCGTGCCTGGCCAATTTTTGTAGTTTTAGTAGAGACAGGGTGTCACCATCTTGGCCAGACTGGTCTTGAAATCCTGACCTCATGATCCACCCACCTTGGACTCCCAAAGTGCTGGGATTACAGGCGTGAGCCACCACGCCTGGCCAGTTGTATATTTTCATTAGTGTGGCTCTCATAAACGTAAATGTCTAATCTCATCATGCCAAATATGATTATACTAAAATACACAGGGAGTTTCTGAAACACACACATGCATTTTTAATAATGGATCTGCTTATTATCATGTTATTCTCTTAGATTGCACAGCACACATACACTCACAGTTGTTCAGAATCCTTGCCATCAGTCTGGGGTTCTGACCTTAGCTAGCTGTGGGACCTCAGGCAAGATACCTCCTGGGACCTGAGTGTCCTCGTCTGTAAAACTGCAACAATTCTATCTACCTTGCAGCATTGTTGTGAAGATGAAATGAGTTAGTGCAGGTAAAATCCTTTTTAAAGCTGGGTCTATCAGGCAGTAAGTGTTCAATAAATTTAGCAATATGTGTTTGTGAGCAGGTAAGAGCAATATCTGGATAGCTCCTGCCTGTGGCCCATCCAGTCCCTTCCTTGTATTTACAAGTCATTGATATTTTAGTTTCAAATTCATGTGTCCAAATTATTTGTTAGACATTTCCTTTCCTATTAGCCCTTTCACCCCAGAGCAAGGATGGTGAGACGCCCAGGGAAAGGTTGCGATGTGATCACAGATTGCTGTCTACATTCACACTCGGCTAGGGTTACATGTAGGAGAACCCTGCCCCTAAGCACAGAGTCCCCGTGTGCCAGGGGTGGATGCACACAAGGGCCTTGCTGCCACCACGGCTGGGACCTTACCTGCCTTGGGCACAGGCAGGGCCCAGCTTTTCAGATGAGATCACCAGTATCTGACCCAGGAGCCAAGTGCTCAGGCCAGAAGACTCCAAATTAAGCCAGCTGATGTGCTTTTTTTTGAGATGGGAGAACATGTATTCCATTCTTAAGGGGAGAAAGCAACTCAGGACTTCATGTTTTGATTACACTTGGCTCTCACTGTCTCTAACTCCAGGCATTTGTGGAACAGGGAAATGAGCTCCGAGTCAAATGATAAAGCTGATATGATTCATGTGTCTTTCAGGAGGAAAGAAACAGGAAACGGAGGCCTGGCTGCCCAGGCTGTGACGTCGCCCCTCTGGCATGCTGTCCGGGCCTGGAAAAATGCAGCTGGCACTGCCTTGAGGATTTGGAGGCAGGAGACAGGAGCTATGTGGTTGCTTGGCCAGCTCCCGAGTACAATAAACTTAATCTTGGAAGTCTTACTCTCAAGGGTGAGGAAAGGGTGAAATGTCGGTATGTAGACTCTGTCGCCAAGAAGCACCAGGAGACTTGAAAGAAGAAACAAAACCCTTCAGTGAAAATACCTGTGGAAAAACACTTCTTAAAAACAAACACCGAGAAGCACAACGTGCTTTTTATGTGCTTGAGATTTTTTTTTAAACGAGTTCTGGAAAATGGTCTCTTGATGTTTACATAGTTCCCCCTGAATAAAGGGCAACTGGGAATTTGGCCTGGCCTGGCTCTCAAGTAGGGGTCCGCAAATGCAGCCTGAGGGCCCGTGGGTCGCTGCTGGCTTCCGTCTATGAACGCGGTCCTACTGAACACAGCCGCCCCTCACGAGCTGTGCCTGCGGCTGCCCTCATACTACCACGACAGAGCGGTGGGGGGCGTTGCAGCACACACCTCACAGCACACACACATCAAAACAGTTACTATCTGATCCTTTACAGAACAAGTTGACTGATCCTTGGTCTAAAACAGGAGAGGCAAGTACTCGCTCACCTCAGTGCCCATTTCATGCAGAGCTGCAAGAGCTGTCTGCCCTGCCACAGTGTGGCCACCTAATTGTCTCTTCTTGGCAGAACACATGCTTGGCTGGCGGCTGTGGGGAGGGCACTCTGGCTAAATAATGCATCAGCAGGGCTGCCTCTGTTCTTAGTTTTCCTGCAGCCTTTGCTGGGTCATGCAGTTGGGTTAGATTTCAGAGGGTCCTGCAGGACCACACCGACTTCTAGTTCCCTGTCTCCTTGTCTGCAGGTTCTGTGAGTGCAGGGCAAGGCCAGCTCATTTTTGCATCTAATTTGTACCATAGAATTGGTGCTGAATAAATGTAATTTTTTTTTTTTTTGAGACGGAGTTTCGCTCTTGTTGCCCAGGCTGGAGTGAAGTGGCGCCATCTCGATTCACTGAAACCTCCACCTCCCAGGTTCAAGCGATTCTCCTGCCTCTGCTTCCCGAGTAGACGGGATTACAGGCATGCACCACCATGCCTGGCTAATTTTTGTATTTTTAGTAGAGATGGGGTTTTACCATGTTGGCCAGGCTGGTCTCAAACTCCTGACCTCAGGTGATCCACCTGTCTCGGCCTCCTAAAGTGCTAGGATTACAGGTATGAGCCACTGCGCCTGGCCAATAAATGTGATTTTAAATAATAAACAAGTGCACACACACTAGATTACATTTTCAGAATTACCAAGTGAATGGGCGTCTCAACCCCATCTGTTGAGACCTTAACCCACACAGACTGTCCAGAACCTCAACCCAGCCATGAGCGTTGCGGGGCAGCTACAAAGGTAGCCCTTCTTCAAGCCAATATACATATTTTTACATTATTCCACATTTTAGTGGGGAGAAATGAATTTTCTTTTAGTAAAACTTGGTTTTACTAAAACTCTCATCCTCTGGGGATGGGTCGCAGGAATCCTGCCTTATTTACAAGCTTCCCAGGTGGTTCTTCTGCGTACTACACTTGGGGAATATATATATATATTTCTTTCCATCAAGGGCTTTATCAGCACATTGAATATAACAGAACATCTAAACGTGCTGAATTTGGAATTGGCTTTCCATTCACAGTTTTTCTATCACTTGTGACTAGCTTATAATTTAGTCATTCACGCAAGGAATTGAAATAACAATCTAATTCAAAATTGATTTAATAACTATTAATTATTTTTCCTGGCTTTCATTACCCTAAAAACATGTGTGTTTTTTTTTGTTTGTTTTTTGTTTTTTCTGGAGGCCTTATTCTCTTGGGTTTTCTTTTGTAATTTTCTGAACACAATTTCTTGGCTACATGTTAAATACTTCGAAATTTATGCAATAAAACAAAACAAACCATGCAGTTCCAGGAAACATCCGTCTACAATACATTACTTGGTTTCAGAATCTCATTGACCATGTGGTCAGCAACCTTCAGCAGGCTGGTTTCAAGTTTGGTGATGGGAACCCAGGGGCCGCCCCTTCAATATTTCCCCGACTAAGAAAGATGAGCACAGGCAAGGGGATCTGTCTTGCTTCCTCTTTAAGGATTGACTACTATGGTTGGTATAGGACAGGCTTATATTTAGCCATTTATCTAAAGAGCTGTATGTGGAAACCTGAATTCGTCAACATCCCGACTGTGATGGATTCCAATAAGGTTGGAGCACATCCATATTCTCTGTGCAAGACAAGTCTCCTGAGTGTCCCGCCTCCTAATCCCGCTTAGCTGCCTCACTTCCTTCACAAAGATCGGGTCAATTTACAGTCTTAGAGCAACAGATGACCACGGAACAATAATGATAGTAATGATGGCTCCCATCAGACCATGAGCTCCATCAACAGGGATATTTGCCTCTGTTTGCTCACCGCCACACCACACTCCAGGGCCCAGTCCAGCACTGCTACGGCCAAGGGAAGTAGAGTCTGGCTAGCAATGCATCAGGGTGCAATAGACAGGTACCCAATAAATACCTGCCAAATGAGTGAATTAGCTGAAAGCTTACTGTGGGTAAAGTTCTTTCTGTGTCATTTCATTTAACCCTCATGACCATTACTGTAAGCAAAGCATTGCTATATCCGTTTAACAGGTGAAAATTTGAGGTTCTGTGTGCAGTTAATTGACTTGACCACATCATTCAGTTGGTGAAAGGGGCACCCAGTTGAACTCAGGCCTACTTGGCGTCACGACCTTTACTCTTTCCACAATAGAACTCAGTCCCTGGGGCCATGCAGTTGGCTCTGTTAGGGAATGAATCCTGGTATTCAGACCGGTCAGGCACGGAACATGCCTGTGCAGGTATTGGCTCACCACAAAATATTATTTACCACAAGGGAATAGGTTAAAGGCTATTTGTAGGGTAGCAGGAAGCCTAATCTATTGCCAGCTGCAGATAAAGACCAGACAGAACTCTAGCCTATCACTGGCAATGAGGGGTGGCTTTGTTTGACTCTGTGTGGGCAGGTTTTTCCAGACAGCATGAATAGATGGGTTGGTATTGCAGAAAGCAGTGTATGAGGATTCTCTAATCCTACTCTTAATTTGTCTAGTCAAATGCAGGTTTTATAACAGATGGGCTCTGGCTTATGGTCCATGGCCAGACAGGGAGAACTATGTATCACATGTAATGTAGTCCCGTGTGTGTGCGCTCCAGGTCACACAGCACCAGGTCACATGTGCTCCAGGTCAGCATGGCTAAATATGAAAGGACACACACCCGGCTGGGCATGGTGGCTCACGCCTGTAATCCCAGCACTTTGGGAGGCTGAGGTGGGCGGATCACCTGAGGTTGGGAGTTCAAGACCAGCCTGGCCAACATGCTGAAACCCCATCTCTACTAAAAATACAAAAATTAGCCAGGCATGATAGTGGGTGCCTATAATCCCAGCTACTTGGGAGGCTGAAGCAGGAGAATCGCTTGAACCTGGGAGGCAGAGGTTGCAGTGAGTGAGATCGCGCCATTGCACTCCAGCCTGGGCAACAAGAGCAAAACTCTGTCTCAAAAAAAAGAAAGAAAGAAAGGATACACACCCTACCCCTAGCAGCCAGCACCAGCCAGCTCCGGGCAACACACCTTAAAGTGGAATTCAAAGGTGACTAACATCAGAATCACTGCTGGGGGCTAAGGGCTGTTAACAATGAAGACCCTAATCCAGACCTGGTAAATCAGACCCTCTGGGCATGGGTCACAGGAATCCTGGCTCGTTTACAAGCTCCCCAAGAGGTTCTTCTGCGTACTAAACCATAAGAACCACTGTACACGGACTTGGGTAGAAAGAGGAGGTTCATTTTTCACTTTTAGATGTATGCAATATTTGGTACTTTTGTAATTTGAAGAGTATAGGTCTTAGGGGAGAAAGGAAGGAAGAGAGCAGAAAAGAAAGAAGACGGTATTGTGAGAAGGCTCTGTGTGGGGTGCTGGGGTACAGGAGCCACATCCCCTGGACTCTGGATGGTTCCGTTGGAATCGTCTGCCTCTTTGTCTCCCTTCACCTGTTTTCCTGCCACATTCTCTCTCTGTGCCATCTCATAGGGCCACCACCACCCAGCAAACACCACAACACCCTCCTCTGCCCTCCCCATCCTCCTGGATGCTGGAACTGTCTTGCTTAAGAGACAGACATTCCATATTTCATGAGCAGCAGAGGAAAGTCAAACCTCCCAAGAATTGTATACAAAGTTGCCTTTTTAATATGAACAAATAAATCCCCGGTCTTTAACTAGTTTCCGGTCGACGTGGCATGGGGTTTATTCAGTATACTCCATTATATAATAAAGCATACTCCATTTTTTTTTGTTTGCTTATTTATTTATTTATTTTCTGAGACAGAGTCTTGCTGAGCCCCAGGCTGGAGTGCAGTGGCGTGATCTCGGCTCACTGCAACTTCCACCTCCCAGGTTCAAGTGATTCTCCTGTCTCAGCCTCTCGAGTAGCTGGGATTACAGGCACGCGCCACCAGGCTCAGCTAATTTTTGTATTTTTAGTAGAGATGGGGTTTCACCATATTGGCCAGTCTGGTCTCGAACTCTTTACCTCATGATCCGTCCGCCTCAGCCTCCCAAAGTGCTGGGATTACAGGCATAAGCCATCATGCTCGGCCTGCTTTTATTTTTTTAAAGTGACATTCTCTCACCTCAAAACACAGAAACTTTCTGAGGAAGACATTACGTTCTAAAATACTTTGGTTTTCACTGTCCGAGTCTTTAAAATGAAGCCATTCTGGCCCTGACTTCACGGCAGGGCAGCAGTAGGTAATGATAACAGTGAACCCTCACAGAAAACGGCAGGGTCTCGCATTGACTAGAAGGGATCGCTTCCCATGCAGGTTTTTCACACTGGCGAACGTGAATCCCAGACATCAGCTGCTCTCAACTTCTCCACAACTGGCTGCTCAGGTCTACGGATGCCCTGTTTATGGATAATAGCTCCCATTTATGGGGTCTGTAGCCTGAGTCAGGTACTTGGCGGACAACCCCACAAAGGTGGCCTGAAGACTCTATTCACAGGTGAGGAAGGCGAGGCTGAGGGAGGCTCAGCCCTGTGACCAATCACACAGCTGTGGTCAGCCCTTCCGTGCCTCCTCCCTGTGTCCTGCTTTGCTGGGAGCACAGGCTGTGGCTGTCACCACTCACTGCTCTCCAGCAGTCCTCTGGCTCCACGTGCGCTGAAGGGGTTAAAAGAGCTCACTTACTGGGGGTCTAGCACAGTCTTCGCAGATGTGGTGAGAGCTGGCTGCCTGGGTGGGGACCTTTCCAAAGAGCCAGGACTCATCGTTCAGAGCAGGGGCCCTCAGCCTCGGCTGCAAGTAGGAATCACCAAGGGAACACTTAGAAATCCTGTCCCTGGCCACACCCAGACCAATTAAGTCAGAATTTCTGGGAATGTGGGCAAGATATCAACATCTTATGACACTCCAGAGGCCGTTTCAACACAACCGAGGCTGAGCCCCGCTGTTCTGTGTTTCAGTCATTCCCCCTCCACCCTTGCTACACCCAGCAGGGCATCACCTGGGTACCTGTGAGAAAGGCAGACTCTCAGGCCAGCCCACAACATGCAGTCAGAATCCACACCCACAAGGCCCCTGGGTGATTCGCCTGAACAGTCAGATTTCAGAAGCACAGCTTTAGAGGGCTGCTTCTAATATGCTGCAAAGTTTGAGAATCAGGGTAGATCCTTAAGCTTCCAGATGTGTATGGGGGTGAAGGGAAAGGTGGTGTCTTAAGCCCACATCAGAAACACCTTGGGAAACTGAAGTAGCAGAGTGAAGGTGATGACTCCCTCCCGTGCTCTCCTGAGTCTGAGTCTGTAGCATCCACAGATAGGAAGAGGAGCAGGGGCAAGTGAAGTGAAATTATTCACAGGCTAGCAGCAATATCCTGTTTTTTTGCATTAAAAAATATATTACCTGTGATAACTGGTTATTTTCCTACATCTTAATGATCTATTTCCATGTAACAAAGCAATCGGTAACTTAGTAGCTTAAAATAACCATGTATTTGCTCACAATCTTGTGATTCAGCAATTTGGGCTGAAATTAATTGGGCTGGGGTCACTCTCGTGGCTGTAGTTACCTGGTGGGTCAGTTAGGCCTGGATGGTCTGCAGTGGCCTCATTCACATGTCTAGGGGTCAGCTGTGGTGTTGGTCAGCTGGGGGGGTGGGTCCTCTAGGGAGCCCTGACTCTCCTCCGTGTGGCCAGGTGAGCCTAAGTTTCATAAACAGTGGCGGCAGCAGCAGCATCTGCATTCTACGAGAGCAAGAGTGGAAGCTACAGCTCTCTTACAGCTTTGCTCCAAAGCTGCACAATGTCACTTCCAGCACATTCTATTCCTTAAAGAAAGTCAAAAGCCCAGGCCAGATTCAAGGGGTGGAGAAATAAACTTTATCTCTTGAAGGGAGGAGCTGCTAAGAATTTGTGGCTATTTTTAACCTGTCCTATTTCACCCTATGGCCATCATTATTTACGTCATTTCCCCTGGCAAAATGCACTCGCCCATCCCAAGACCACGGACGAGGGCGTGGTCATCCCATCGTGGAACTGGGCTCAGAATCTGTCATCTCATGCCCTGGAGCAGGTGCAGATATAGGAGAGTATCGTGGAAGGGTACAATTTCTCTTGATAAAATCCTAACCAACCCCCCAACTGACTGATGGACCCTCCTCTCAACCAAGTGCATTCCAAAGTTAACCTGAAAAACCAATTCAGGCCATGATGGAAAGTAAGGGTCAGATATGTTTCACAAACACTAACACAGAGACCTGAAGACTGACAGAACAGACTATTTTAAGTCTGATAAGAAACACTTACCAGCTATTTTCTCTGACGTCTGCTACTTGGAGCCTTCATCTGCATGATAAAACTTTTGTCTCTACAACTCCTAATTATTTTAACCCAAACCTTCCTTTGTATTGATTTCAGGTCTTTAGATAATAACTTTTTCAACAAATTGCCAATCAGAAGATCTTTAAATCTACCCATGACCTGGAAGCCCATGCTTTGAGTTGTCCTGTCTTTCTAGATTGAACCAGTGTACATCTTACACGTATTGATTGATGTCTCATGTCTCCCTAAAGTGTATAAAACCAAGCTGTACCCTGACCACTCTGGCACGCGTCATTAGCGTCTCCTGAAGCTGTGTCATGGGTACGTCCTTATCCTTGGCAAAATAACCTTCTCAATTGATTGAGACTCATCTCAGATACTTTTTCATTTACAATCTGGAGGCTTGTGAACTAAAAGGACAAATTCCCTGCCCCTGCACACACACATAGTGGGGAAACAGGGCCAGGGTAATTGCAGTAAGCACTCACAATTGAAGAGGGGAAAGACAAGCGGCTCTTGGCAATCGCGAGTATGCAGAAATTGTGAAACCCACCATGGTGGTCAGGGCCGATCCTTAGCTGGGGCCTAGTTCTGCTCTCTGGAAGTGGCTCTCTAGTCCACTGCTCTCAGTGGCTCATGGCTCAGCCCTCTGAGGTCTTAACTACTTTCCAAGAGGTCCTTCTCTATAATAACAAGTCTAGGGTTGAAACTTAGTGCCTTTCTCAAGTCTGCTGCCTGCTCAAGAAATTTGGGATGCCGGCCGGGCGCGGTGGCTCAAGCCTGTAATCCCAGCACTTTGGGAGGCCGAGACGGGCGGATCATGAGGTCAGGAGATCGAGACCACCCTGGCTAACATGGGGAAACCCCGTCTCTACTAAAAAATACAAAAAACTAGCCAGGCAAGGTGGCGGGCACCTGTAGTCCCAGCTACTCGGGAGGCTGAGGCAGGAGAATGGCGTAAACCCGGGAGGCGGAGCTCGCAGTGAGCTGAGATCCAGCCACTGCACTCCAGCCTGGGCAACAGAGCAAGACTCCATCTCAAAAAAAAAAAAAAGAAAAGAAATTTGGGATGCCAAGGTGGGAGGATTGCTTGAGGCCAGGAATTTGAGACAAGCCTGGGCAACAGAGTGAGACCCTATCTCTACCAAATTTAAAAAAAAGTTAGCCAGGCACAGTGGCATGTGTCTTTAGTTCCAGCTACTTGGAAGGCTAAGGTAAGAGGATCTCTTGAGCCCGGGAGTCTGAGGCTGCAGTTAGCTATGACTGAACCACTGTACTCCAGCTTAGATGACAGAACAAGACTCTGTCATGAAAAAAAAAAAAAAAAAAAAAGAAAGAAATTTGGGAGTCTGGAGTTCTCTTTTATATGTGATCTGTCTTGTTTTCTTTTAGTCTGGGCTGGTGGTGCCTTCACCAGGACAACTCTTTTAAGACTGTGTAGGTTTCCCATGAATCACATAGGATACATTCCATGCCCCAAAAGCCACACTATACATTGGTTTTGAGACAGATTTCTTTCTATTTGTTCATGTCAGGCCACTCTGAGACAATGCCCTAAAGTTTAGCTGAATTCTACTTTCTAACCCACTAAGTCCTGAGCCCTCTATAGTTCTTCTAAATTCTGTTTGCAAACTCAACAGTTCCTTCTTAGCTCATTTCTCTTTTGCAGTGTCTTATATTCTGCTAAAAACATTCACAAGGCTCTCAACGTTCTGTGTTAGAGATATACTTAACCAGAGCTACAAATTTCATAAATACGTTTTTTGTTTTCTAAGTTACCACAGGTGACATTTTCCCAGTTGTTCTGCCACGATATAACGTGTGTTGCCTTTTTTCCAACCTGAAATAAGAATCTCCTCACTGGTTTTTCACCCTCCATGAACAGTCTGTCTGTCATTTCTCCAACTGTTGCTAAGAGCCTCCTCACTTTTCCAAACTCAGCCTAACTATTCCCAAAGATGATGTCACGTACATGCAGTTGTTTTTTTTTCTTTTTAATGCCAGTATCTCACTTCCAGAAACAATTTCTGTGATGTATCATTGCGGCCTGGTACGCCACACCATACCAACGTTTAGTCACATAAAGCAAATATCATTTATTTGCTAAAGATTCTGCTCTGTGATCTGGGTTCAACTGGGTGGTTCTTCTACCAGTTTTATCTGGGGTCACTCACGTGGCTAAAGTCATCTGGAGGGCCTACCGGGCCTGGTCTAAGACACCTTCACTCCCATGGCCGAGAGTCAGCTGGGGCTGTTAACTGGCTTTCCAGCAGGCTAATCCAGGCTTCTTATGTGCAATAGCAACATTCCAAGAGAGCACCAGTGGAAGCCACAAGGCCTTTTGGGTCCTGTCTGGAAGTCACACAGCATCACCTCCACCATATTCTACTATGAAATCAAGTCATGGATTCAGAGAATGGAGAAAGAATTTGTGACCATTTTTATCCTACTAGACCTTGGAAAAGGAATTATTTCTTAATAAATATATTTTGGCAGACAAAACCTCAAATCATGGGGTACAAGAGAGTCAGTAATTTTAAGCAGGTGGTTGGTAATAAATATTGAGAGCCACAGAAACTCAGGGAGTGGGGACAAGAGACCCCTCCTAAGAGGGAAGGGTCAGGTGGGAGAGAGGGAAGGGCACCTACGTGAGAAGTGGATTCATCTGTATAATAACAAAAGCAGCAGCAACAATACAATAATAACCTCTGCTAATATTTACTTAACATTGAAGATGTGTCAGAAACTATGCTAAGTGCCTTTACATGCATAGTTTCACTTAATTCTCATAACAAACCTTAAGTACTTTTTTTTTTTTTTTTTGAGACTCAGTCTTGCTCTATCACCCAGGCTGGAGTGCAGTGGTACAATCTCAGTGCAGTGGTGCTCACTGCAACCTCCACCTTCCAGGTTCAAGCGATTCTCCTGCCTCCTGTCCGAGCAGCTGGGATTACAGGCGCCCACCATCACACCTGGCTAACTTTTCTATTTTTAGTAGAGACAGGGTTCCGCCATGTTGGCCAGGCTGGTCTTGAACTCCTAACCTCAGGTGATCCACCCACTTCGGCCTCCTAAAGTGCTGGGATTACAGGTGTGAGCCACCATGCCCAGCCCAAACCTTAAGCACTTTTGTCAGCCCCACTTTACAGATGAGAGAAATGAAGCCTAAAAGGTAAGAGGTGTACCCATGAAGCCTCCAGAGCCAGTAAGTGGATCTGACGTGTTCTTCCCCATGTGTACTGTGGCAAAAGCTTCTGATGGTTGGTTTATCGTGTATTTGGGCAATTCCACAAGGATGGCTATATTAGCAAAGATTGCTCTCAACGATTTGATATTTGATACAAATGAAAAATAAGTACAATCTTCCTGGGAATGTGATGTGCTTTTCCCTGGTTCTAATTCTGTCTTCCTAACAATTGAAGACACCAAATTATGATCAAAAAATCCCTCTGAAGACCAGATCTTATCACAAGCCAGCAGTTAGACCTGGGAAAGTTACGCACTCTCTTTGGCTCTGTCCTGTAAAATGAAACGGCCGTGATTAGGAGATGTCCAAGACCTATCCAAGTCCTGATATGCTGTGATAGACACAAGCATATATTCGTGTAATATACATATGATATACACATATATGTGTGTGTATGTATATATCACAGCATATTACACGTGTGTGTGTGTATCTCAGCATATCAAGACTTTTTTTTTTCCGGTGGGGTCTTGCTGTCACCCAAGCTGGAGTCCTGTGACAAGATCTAAGCTCACTGTAGCACTGAAATTCTGGCTTAAGCAATCCTCCTGCCTCAGCCCCCCTAGGAGCTGGGACCACAGGTACATGTCACCACACCTGGCTATTTTTTTTTCTTTTTTGTAGAGATAGGGTCTCACTATGTCACCTGGGCTGGTCTCAAACTCTTGGACTCAAGCTATCCTCCTGCCTTGACCTCCCAAAATGCTGGGATTACAGCCATGAGCCACGCTCTGCCCTGTCATATGTTTTTTAGCATTCAAATGACTGCTTCTGTTTCTAGCCAGCAAATCCTGACTTAGCTTTGATTATAGACACTGTGGCCAGCAGCAGTTGCTTCCTTGCAGGACATAGGAAGAGATCCTGATAAACAAGACTGTCAAGACCCAGAAAGCAGGAAGCTCTTGGGCATTTCAGAGCAAGGCCAGACGTGTTAGGGTTGGATCTCACGTGTGCATGTGTGTAAGCGCAGGCACAGGTGCAATGAATGTACTGCCCTGATATATTTAAAACTGGAAGATATGCCAAAACAATGTTATCAAAACTGTGATATATTATAAATGTTTGCATTTGACATTCAGCAGATGAATACGCTCACACCATGAAGTTTCATTTATGTCATTTAGTTTTAAGTCCGATGACAGGTAAGGCCTAAGCCCATTGGTTCTCCAGCTACTTCCTGTCCACCCACACCCTCTCCATCCCACACACGGCCCCTTTGGCAGAAAGTGGGGGCTGCCATCCCTAATGCCTATTAAGGACAATCTCTCTATGCTCCTTTAGCTTGAGGGCAGGAGAACTTGATAGATTTTAATATATTAAAACCAAATCTATTGGAACCTTGTAGAATCATAAATCGAATTTGTTTAGAGTTTTAGAATGCAGGGGTGTGTGAATTATTGGTTTATTCAAGCACTCATTCACTTGACAAGTATTTATTAAGCGCACAATAAAACATTAGTTCACAGCCGGGCACGGTGGCTCATGCCTGTAATCCTAGCACTTTGGGAGGCCAAGGCGGGTGGATCATGAGGTCAGGAGTTCGAGACCAGCCTGGCCAACATGGTGAAACCCTGTCTCTACTAAAAATACAAAAAATTAGCTGGGGGTCATGGCGGGCGCCTGTAATCCCAGCTTCTTGGGAGGCTGAGGCAGAAGAATTGCTTGAACTAGGGAGGCAGAGGTTGCAGTGAGCCGAGATTGCACCACTGTACTTCAGTCTAGGCAAAAAGAGCGAAACTCCATCTCAAACAAACAAAAAAACAAATAACAAGCAAGCAAAACATTAGTACTAGACTCAAGTACTAGTAGGGTTCATCCACTTACAAGATATTTGATAATTCAGGGCCTCGTCCTGACGCGACCTGGACTGGTGTGTGACTGAAACAGTGAGCTATGCAGCAGCAGCACGATCTGCACTCTGTGACCTAGGAGAAATCACGCCACCTCGCTGTGACCTCCCCTCCCTCCGGCTCTGAGAGTCTATGAGTTTTAAGGGTTGGCTTCAGTTTCTGGTTTCCAGCTTTAGGAATCTATCAGTGGGCATTCTAGTTTCCTCTGTGGGGCTGCGAGGAGCATGTCCTAGTCCAGGATTTGGAAGTCACTGATGGACTCGCAGAGGAACTGCCTGGTCCAGTGAGCACTTGGGATGTCTGGTTGGTCCTCACTTGCTTTTGTGGCTGGCACAGTTCGGCTGCAAGGCAGGGCTGAGCTGGGGCATGCGGCAGTGGTCAGCTTCTGTTGCCTTCAGATGCTGAGTGCTGTGGAGGTTTCCGGAGGGGAAGATCTGGGGTGAATCAAGGCCATACAATTGCCGTGTTGAGTCTCCTGCTTTTCTTTTAAAAAATTTTAAAATTATTTTTGACAAACTGTAGTTTTATATATTTATGGGACACAAAGTGATGTGATGATTTTGAATACAATGTGAAATGATTAAATCTAGCTAATTACCATCCATCACCTCAAATATCTGGCACTTTTTGTGATGAGAACATTTGAGATGAACTCTTTTAGTGATATTGAAATGTACGGTGCTCAGTTATTAAGTATATTCACCACACTATGCAATCAATCTGAAAAACATTGAACTTCTTCCTCCTAGCTGCTTGAGACTGTGGCCACCATTCTACTCTTGCTTCCACGAGTTTTCGGTTCTACGAATCCTCATGCCTGCTCTCGCGTTTCAACTCCAACAGGGAGAGACGCTGCTCTCTGCTTGGCAGCTTGTATCTGTCACCTGTCTACGCATTTATCTATCAATTTCTTTCTGTTTTGCTTTTTTTGAGACGGGAGCTCACTCTGTCATCCAGGTTGCAGTGCAGTGGTGTAATCATAGCTCACTCACTTCAGCCTCTAAGTCATGGTTTTACGCGATTTTTGTTCCTCAGCCTCCCTAGCAGCTGAGACTACAGTCCTGTGCCACTATCCCTGGTCAATTTAAAACTTTTTATTTTTGTAGAGACAACAGTCTCCCTATGTTGCTCAGGTGGGTCTCGAACTCCTGGCTGCAAGTGATCCTCCTGCCTTGGCCTCCAAAGTGCTGGTAATGGCAGTGGTGGGTGGGCCGTCTAGAGCTGCTGCTGCCATCATGGCTGAAGCGGGGGCAGGGGCAGGGCAGGGGACCGTGGCAGCAAAAGTGGCTGCGGGAGCAGCAGTGGCGGCGGTGGGACCCCTGTTCCCCATGTCCCCAGTGCCCTGCATCCCCAAGGCAGCCGATTGCCCCACTCCCACCCTCGCATGGCCAGGCAGGACCTGTTCCCAGGCAGGACCTCACTCCCTGCTGCATCGTGGGAGCTCGCGAACACCCAGCCAAAGGTGTAGAAAAAGACTTGAGTAGATTAAAAGTCTGTAATCTATAAAGACTGAGAATAAGACATAATCTTGGGGGCCAGCGACCACGGTTTTCATTTTTCCTTTAAAAAGGGTCCAAATTCAAGGCATGGTGACTCGGCAGGAAAAGTATCCGCTTCACAGAAAGGTAGGAGATGGGACATGAGCACGTTGGTGAAGCCTCTGTATCTCTTGGGACTTCCTTTCCTTCTTCCATAAATTGTGAAAGACCAGCAGGAGGGCCTCACCTGGGAGCGTGTTAGAAATGCAGGATCTCAGGCCACACCCTGGACCTACTGACTCAGATTCTGCTTTGTAACAAGACCCCACGCGATTCTGTACACTTTGGGTTTGAGGAGCACTGGCCTAGAGATTTCTCAGGCACTTTCCAATGCAAATTTCCTGTCATCCTAAAACCCCATGGGTTGGAGTGCCCCACTGGCCGGAAGGTGAAAACACATTTTGGGAGCGCTATCTCTGGGACAGTGACAAGAGTGCTTCCCCTAGACCACCAGGGCTTCCCCGAGCTTCTCTACCCAAGGGCTGCTATTTCAGGAGCTCTCCTGCTGAGTCACCAGAAGAAAGCAGCCGGGGAGGAAGCAGCCGTATCCTGTGCGCTCGGTTGGACCAGCGAGGGCAGGTGACTCTGAGGGCCTCTCCCTCGACGGTGACTCCATGCAAAGGTGGAGAGCCATTCATGAAACCATGTGATTGTATCTGTTAGGCAGGAGGGAACTTATATTTTTCCTATTCCTATATCCCTGGTTTCTGGAAGTTTCCCGATAGTGAGAAATTAGAGGGGATTAATTTATCTTTTCTCTACTCCATCTGAGTGAGCCCTGGAGTGAATACAGAGCCTTAACCATGGAAAGGTGAGACGGGGAGAGGCCCCCGCCGCAGGAGTCAGTAGATGAGGATTCTCATCCTGCCACCCACGGTGTGATTTTAGGTAAGTCCTGGGACCCTCTGGGTTCAGTTTCCACACCGGTAAAATACTTCAACCATCTCCAGGCCCTGCCCCTACACACAGTGGATGTTGGAATGCAGCAAACCTTTTACTTATTCATCTGTTGTAATTTAATGTTTTATATAGAAATATATCACGATTCAAAACGCAGATGTTCTAAAAGCTGTAACTTGAGAATTGCTCTTACCCGTTTCTTTCTCACTGCTGTTCTCTTACAGGTAATGACTTTTATCGGTCTCTCCCATTTCCCCTCATTGAAGCACAAGCAAATACAAACACGTGTTCTTGTTTCCCACACTTTTGTACACAAAAGTGGCTTCCTATGTGCGGCATTCTGTATCTTTTCTTGCTAGCTTGAAGCTGTGTACTGAAGATGGCTCCATGTTGGTACCATTGGAATTCATTACTCCATTCCCTTTTTTTTTGAGACGGAGTCTCGCTCTGTCGCCCAGGCTGGAGGGCAGTGGCTGGATCTCGGCTCACTGCAAGCTCCGCCTCCCAGATTCACGCCATTCTCCTGCCTCAGCCTCCCGAGTAGCTGGGACTACAGGTGCCCGCCACCTCGCCTGGCTAGTTTTTTTTGTATTTTTTTTAGTAGAGATGGGGTTTCACCGTGTTAGCCAGGATGGTCTCGATCTCCTGACCTCATGATCCACTGGTTTCGGCCTCCCAAAGTGCTGGGATTACAGGCTTGAGCCACTGCCCCCGGCCCGTTACTCCTTTTTCTGTCACATTGAGCTTATTTAGCTAGTTTAACATGCTTGTTTATCTAGTCCCCTATTGATGGTTACTTGAGTCCAGTGGAGCTAAATTCTATGTGCTATATTCACTTACCAATGGCTGGAGGAGGGCAATGCCCACTATAAGAGAGGCACTATCTCTCGCTCTTTCTCTTTCTTTCTTTCTTTTTTTTTTTTGAGACAGGGTCCCGCTCTATCACCAGGCTGGAGTGCAGTGGTGCAATCTCCGCTCACTGCAACCTCCACCTCCCAGGTTCAAGTGATTCTCCTGCCTCAGCCTCCCGAGGAGTTTGGATTACAGTCATGCGCCACCACACTCGGCTAATTCTTTTATATTTTTGGTAGAGACAGGGTTTCACCATATTGGCCAGGTTGGTCTTGAACTCCTGACCTCAAGTGATCCTCCTGCCTCAGCCTCCCAAAGTACTTGGATTACAGGCGTTAGGCACTGCGCCAGGCTGAGGCACTATCTCTTCAATTCTCACAACAACCCTGCAAGGTAGATATTTGTTATGAACTGCATGTATCCCCCTAAAATTCACACATTGAAGCCCAAACCCCCAGTACGATGGTGTTTGGACATGGGGCCTTTGAGAGACAATCAGGGTTAGATGAGGCATACAGGTAGAGTTCTCATGATGAGATTTAGTGGTCTTATAAGAATGGATACTGGAGAGTTTGCTCTCTCTCTTCCTGCTTCCCAGTCCCCCAATATTTGGGGGGCACAGCAAGAATATGACCACCTACAAGCCACAAAGAGGGCCCTCGCCAAAACCCAACTATGCTGGCAGCCCTGATCTCAGATTTCTGACCATCAGAACCCTGAGAACCTGCCAGCACCTTGACCTTGCACTTCCCAGCCTCCAGCACAGTGAGCAATCACTTTCTGTTGTTTATAAGCCACCCAGTCCATGGTAATTTGTTATAGCAGCCCAATGTGCTGAAACACTGGCTGAGTGCCCACAGTTGCAGTAAGTAGGGTGAGGCAGCATGGTGGGGTAGAAGGGAGGGCCAGAGTGTAGCACCCACCAAGTGTTCTGCAGCTCCCGCATCATAGGCAGGACGTGCTGAAGTTCCTGCCTGACTGATGGAGGAACCCAGAAAGTAGCCAGTTGGAGGGCTGGCACACACAGTGATGGCAGGGTGAGCCTGCATCCCAAGGTATCACAGGGCTGCATCATGGACAGCCTGGGCTAGGAGCCACATGGAGGGTATGGTAGCATGACGAATGCCAGTGTCTTAGTCTTTTGTGCTCTAAAACAGACTACCTGAGACTGGGTAATTTATAAAAAACAGAACATTACTTCTTCATTCTTCTGGAGGCTAGAAAGTCCCAAATCAAGGCAGTGACATCTGGTGAGAGCCTTCTTGAGTGTCCTCATATGGGAGAAGGTGAAAGGGGAAGAGAGAGTGAAACCACTCCCATAAGCCCTTTTTAGAGCCACATTAATCCATCCATGAGGGTGAAGCCATTGTGACACAAACACCTCCCAAAAGGCCGTAGCTTCTCACATTGTTGCATTGGGGATTAAATTTCCCACACAGGAACTTAAAGGGACACGTTCAGACCATAGCAACTGGTGACAAGTCTGGCATTGCCCTGGAGCGTGGCAAAAGAGGGCAGTGGAAGAGTTGAGCTGGAGCAGGACGCAGGAGAACACCCGGGGACCATGAGCGGGACGCAGGAGAACACCCGGGGACCATGAGCAGGCAGTGTTCACACCACAGAGGGCAGGCCACAGCGAAAGCTATGACTTGGGGTGGAGGCAGAGGTGCCAGGGGCAGCAAGTGATACAGGAAAGCCCAGCAGTGGCAAAGGAGACCCCACCCAGATCCTGGGAAGACTGAGGGGGAATGGGACAAGCCACTGGGGAACAAGGTGTCCATTCTGGGAGCCCTGATAAGAGCAAACTTCCTGGGAGCTCAGTTAATAGGGCTGAGAACTTAGGTGTAAGAAACAAGGCAAGATTCAGCTACTAAACTCAGGGCCTGATTTTGTTGTTGTTGTTGTTTGTTTGTCTCCCAGGCTGCAGTGCAGCAGCACAATCTCGGCCCACTGCTACCTCTACCTCCCTGGTTCAAACGATTCTCCTGCCTCAGCCACCCGGGTAGCTGGGATTACAGGCATGTGCCACCACACCTGGCTATTTTTTGTAGTTTAGTAGACATGGGGTTTTGCCATGTTGGCCAGGCTCGTCTTGAACTGCTGACCTCAGGTGATCTGTCTGCCTTGGCCTCCCAAAGTGCTGGGATTACAGGTGTGAGCCACCGTGCCCAAGGGCCTGGGTTTTGAATGAAGTCCCCCAGGCTGAGATCAAGACTATAAACACAGAGACTGCAAGTGGGGGTCACGGATAGCTGTGGCTGCAGGGGGCTGAGGAACATGTGGGTGGGCAGTGAGGCCAAGAAGGCCTGCTTTGTCCTCCCCTGTCCCATGGCTGTGGGTAGTTGGGGACTCCTGGCCACAGGGAGTCAAGCTGTAGCCTTGACTAAGTGGCCTGGTGGAGGGCTCCAGTATCGGTTTTGGGAAGGGGCACGTAGCAATGCACTGAAGTGGGCTGGACAGTCCAGGTGATGACCACACAGGTCGAGTCCATCCTCTAAATCTGCAGGTTCCACATCCTCAGATTGAACTGACTGCACATAAAAAATATTTGGGGAAAAAAAGATAACAATACAATAAAATTAATACAAACAAAAAATATGGTATAACAATTATTTGCATAGCATTTATGTTGTGAAGTATTAGAAGTACTCTAGAGATGATTTAAAGTATACAGGAGAGCACTTTGGGAGGCCGAGGTAGGAGGATCACTTGAGGCCAGGAGTTCAAGACAAGCCTGGGCAACATAGCAAGATCCTGTCTCCACAAAAAGTACAAAAATTAGGCCAGCCTGGTGCTGCGGGCCTTGTCGCCCCAGCTACTCAGAAGGCAGAGGTGGAAGGATTGCCTGAGCTCAGGTGATTGGGGCTCCAGAGAGCTATGATCACACCACTGTACTCCAGCCTGGGGGATAGAGTGAAATCCTTCTCTAAAAAATAAAAACAATAAATAAGTAAATAAATAAATTAAATAAGTAAATAAAGTATACGGGAGATGTGCATAGGATATATGTAAAGACTATGTGGTTTCATAAGCATCTTGAACATCCATAGTTTGGTATCTGCATGGAGTCCTGGAACCAATCCCCCTGTATGTTCCCTGCAGCCGTGCTGTACAGCGTGGGCGGCCTCCATAGTCTCCCCTGCGATGCGATGCTACAGAGCATCCCCTCAGCTCCCCAGGGTCGGAGAGAGGCTCTTCTCTACACCTCAGGGTCTCCCTGTGGCTGGCTGAGGAACCAGCCACTTCTTAGCAGACTGACAAGGGCTTGCCCTGCAGGCAAAGAAGCCTATTACTTCTCTCTGCAGCTGCCCAGAGAGGCACACCCAGCTGGACACATGCTTCTCTGCTTAGTCACCAGTGGCCATACCCTAGCCTGGCACAGCTGGAGCCTCCAGGAGCCCAAACAGGGAAAACTCATCTGCAGACCGCACCAGCTTCACAGGCAGTAACTCGGGAGCTAAGGACTTGGCAAAAACAGGCACTGTAGTGAGTAACTGCAGCAAGCATGTGTGCACACACACTCATGTACTCACACGCACATGTGCACACCCAGGCCCACTCATGAAGCCATTCTGGTCAGCCCTAGATAGCATCGTGCTGAACAGACGCTGCCCCCTGCCCTGTCTGCTGAGCTCTTCCTCCTGCCAGAGCCCACTAGGCTGGCCTCCTCCATGCGTTGCCAATCCTACAGCAGGTTCACTTGCTTTTTCATGACTCTACTAAATTGTTTGTCATTTGGAGTTGTATTTTGACTTTGAAGCCGTAATATGCAAGCAATACATTCTCTAAACACTATGAAAATGTGTTTGTATGTGTCTTGGTTCTCGTGTCTCTGCTCGTAGACAAACTCTTCTGACTCACAGACTCGAAGCTGAAAGGGCTCCAAGAGTGATGTCCAACCCTTCTTTACCATAAAGAAGACTGGGTCCCCGCTGTGTGGAAGGATGGCCTCTTCTATCCACTCCTTTGAAAATAATGAATCATACTTTCGAACACAGGAGACATTACTATAATCTGACCCAGCGACTGGGTTCTGACCCTTCACTCATTTCTGTACAATTCCCTCAACCTTTTGGGAATTCCTGGCTCAGGCTGCCCCCTCCCACTTGCTACTGGACATGTTTGTAATCAACTTTCATCCACCTTCGCCCTCCCCACCCACCTGGGATCCTGCCATCGGCTTCCCTCTCGAAGCTTTCATTCATTCTACTCATGACTCCTAAGGAGATGCTGCGGCTTCCAGACTTTCTTATTATCGTAAAAAAAGGGACTAATTCTTACCTCATCATTTTGGCAAACTTTAGGGATAATTTTGTGGTACTTTCTTCCATTAAGATCTGCTCTTGCGGCCGGGCGCGGTGGCTCAAGCCTGTAATCCCAGCACTTTGGGAGGCCGAGACGGGTGGATCACGAGGTCAGAAGATTGAGACCATCCTGGCGAACACGGTGAAACCCCGTCTCTACTAAAAAATACAAAAAACTAGCCGGGCGAGATGGCGGGCGCCTGTAGTCCCAGTTACTTGGGAGGCTGAGGCAGGAGAATGGCGTAAACCCGGGAGGCGGAGCTTGCAGTGAGCTGAGATCCGGCCACTGCACTCCAGCCCGGGCGACAGAGCGAGACTCCGTCTCAAAAAAAAAAAAAAGATCTGCTCTTGCAAAGATGTATCTGTGTGAGCGATGGCTCATGCCTGTAATCCCAGCACTTTGGGAGGCCGAGGTGGGTGGATCACCTGAGGTCAGGAGTTTGAGACCAGCCTGGCCAACATGGTGAAATCCCATCGCTACTAAAAAAATACAAAAATTAGCTGGGCGTGGTGGCATGCACCTATAGTCCCAGCTACTCAGGAGGCTGAGGCAGGAGAATTGCTTGAACCCAGTGAGCCAAGATCATGCCACTGCATTCCAGCCTGGGCGTCAAAGCAAGACTCCGTCTAAAAAAAAAAAAAAAGTTCAAGTACTTTCTAATGGAAGTGTGTCCAGGCTGTGGGGTGGGGGAGACACAGGGGAGGCGGTGTGAGAGGAGGTGGCGGCTGTGGTAGGAGCTGGAGGGCAGAAGGAAGGCTCTTCTTGCCAAGGTACTTCAAAACCCAAAACACCACTATTAAAATATGGATATGAAGGCCTAGGCTTGACTTTGCTTCAAAGTTTTTTAGGAAGTAATTGTTTGAAATTCAAAAGCATTTTCTGTAGAAACAGTATCACAAATGGAAGATTAACTTTTCAAATGAATCCACAAAAATGTATTTAATCTTTTTACTATTTAATTGCTAGTTGCGTCAAGTAGTACTTTAATTGACATCTGCCTCAGTTTCCTCATCTGAAAAGTGGGGACACTGATATAGCCTGTCTCAGGGTTATTGGGAGGATGACATGGATTTATGTGTGTAAAGTTCTTTTCTTTTCTTTTCTTTTTTTTTTTTTTTGAGACAGAGTCTTGCTCTGTTGCCCAGGCTGGAGTGCAGGGCGAGATCTTGGCTCACTGCAATTTCTGTCTCCTGGGTTTAAGCAATTCTGCCTCAGCCTCCTGAGTAGCTGGGATTATAGGCACTTGCCACCATGCCCAGCTATTTTTTGCATTTTTAGTAGAGACGGGGGTTTCAGCATGTTGGCCAGGCTGGTCTCGAACTCCTGACCTCAAGTGATCTGCCCACCTCGGCCTCCCAACGTGCTGGGATTACAGGCGTGAGCCACCGCGCCCGGCCGTGTGTAAAGTTCTTAGAACAGTGGTAGGCCCATAATTAGGGTTACATTTATTGTTATTATTACTTGTAGCAAAACTCTAATACGCTTCAGCCCCTGTTTTTAGAGCCCTGCTGAGTCTAAGGGGGACTCAGAAGCCCCAGTGGGGTGGGACTCCCTTGGGAGGGTGAGATTCCAAGGAAGCCGCTGAGGCAGAGACTGCAGCCCAGAGGACATGAGATTGAACCGGCCGCTCCTGCCTGGGCCGTGGTCAGCTGCGTCCCCAGAGCGGAGTCTTCCTGACTCTGGGGGAGGTTAGTGTTTGGGTTAGACGCTTTAGACGTGACAGAATGGAAGGGGGCGGGTGTCCTGAGACCTGGCATCGGCTGGCGTGAGCAACGGGGGCCCAAGGAGCAAGTGGGGGCTGCTGGACAGGCTGTGAGAGGCAGGGCTGTCCCCTGCGTGCCTTCCTAGGGATTGTCCCAGCCCTGCTTTGAAACACCCAGCACATAAAGGCCTCGCCTGACACAGTGGGAAAGTTCTTTATCTCTGCTGTGTTGGACTTTGCTGCCGACAGATTTACCCAAGGCCGACTAAGAATTACTGAGAACAAAGTCAAAGGCTTCCGAGTTCCCCAGGTCTCTCTTAGGGCCCTTGTCTTGTCTTTCCACCGCCTTTTGAGTTAAAGAACATAAAGGTGCTGGCCAGGAAGAAAGGAGACCACTTCCCAGTGTGGTGTGGAGGAGAGGGACTCCAGACCAGCTGGAGTTGGAAGACAGACGGCACGGCCAGGAGCACCACCTTGGCTGCGGCGGTGGCTGTGGAGCCTCCTGAGCCCCTGTCTGCACCCTGGTCCTGGCTTCACAAACAGCCCTTCTTACTGCTACAGATCGTCTTCCTTCAGGCACTGTCTGGTCCTTCTGCTCAGACTTCCCATTTTCAGCCTGTGTCCTCTTCACTATTCTCTTAGGAGGTTTACAGAGGTGGACACTGTCTAATTATGTGTATGTTTATGTGTGATCTGAGTAATACTTTGTCCTCTTCATACACATGCATGCTTCTGCTTGTCATCTGCACATGTAGCAATTCATGCTTGTAAACACCACTTCCATGACGTCCTGGAAAGGGAGCTGCAGTCATTTCCGTTCTGAGTAGTAAAGGGCGAAGCCTCTGAGGTAAGGATTTTCCTCAAAATTCCTCCCCCAATACACAAAATGGATTTATTGAGCTCCTACTGTGTGTCAGTCCCCATTCTAAGAGCTGGTGATACTGCCGTGAACAAACAGAAGCAGCCCCCAGTTTCACGGAACACGGCATTTTTTCTAATAAAGTGGCATTTCCTAATTATACAACACAATGTTGGACATTTTCTACACATCTGCTCCTAGCACTGTTAGTGTTTCTGTTTGCTGCAGGGGTTCACAGAAATCAGTGATTAAGATTCAATATTTAGGCTGGGTGCAGTGGCTCAGGCCTGTAATCCCAGTACTTTGGGAGGCCAAGGCGGGTGGATCACTTGAGGTTAGGAGTTCAAGACCAGCGTGGCCAACATGGTGAGACCCTGTTTCTACCAAAAAATATAAAAAATTAGCTGACTGTGGTGGCGTGCTCCTATAATCTCAGCTACTCGGGAGGTTGAGGCAGGAGAATTGCTTGAACCTGGGAGGCGGAGCCTGCAGTGAGCTGAGATCACGCCATTGCACTCCAGCCTTGGGCGACAGAGTGAGACTCCATCTCAAAAAAAAAAAAAAAAAAGATTTTAACACAGATTCAATATTTAAAATAGAGGCTTCTCACTTCCTGTTACATCTAGCTTTCATCCATGCCCCCCAAGTAAAACTGCCTTGCATTTGAGCAACCATTTATCATCACTGTAATGATTCAGATGTCTAACTTGGGGTAAGGCCAGAATAAAATTAAATGGGAGATCTGTTATAGATTGAACTACGTCCCCCTACAAGATATGTTGAAGTGCTAACCAACGTGGGATGTTTGAGTTAACATCAGTTTCTCAACTGCAGTGCCACCAGCGCTTTAGACTACATGCTTCCACGTTGTGAGTGCTGTCCTGGACATAACAGGATGGTGAGCATGTCCTTGGCCTCTACCCACTAGAACTAGTAGCACCACGACCACTCCCAATCAATCCTGGCAACCAAAAATGTCTTCAGATATTGCTAAATACCCCTAAGGGGAAAATTGCCCCCAGCTGAGAATGAATGATTTTTACAGTTCATCAAGAGGCTAGCTGGGTGTGGTGGCTCACGCCTGTAATCTCAGCACTTTGGGAGGCCGAGCCAGGTAGATCACAAGGTCAAGAGATCGAGACCATCCTGGCTAACATGGTGAAACCTCATCTCTACTAAAAATACAAAAATTAGCTGGGTGTGGTGGCGTGTACCTGTAATCCCTGTTACTTAGGAGGCTGAGGCAGGAGAATCACTTGAACCTGGGAGGCAGAGGTTGAAGTGAGCTGAGATCGTGCCACTGCACTCCAGCCTGGTGACAGAGCAAGACTCTGTCTAAAAAAAAAAAAAAAAAAAAAAAAGAAAGAAAGAAAAAAGAAAAACATAGAGGCTGACATTTAATGTGTGTTTTATGATAATATTTCTTGGCTATGAACAGTAATCGTGAGAAGCTGGCTTAGCTGAGAAAAAGTAAAGTCATTATTGTGGGCTGGATGGTGTCCCCCTAAAAAGGTAGGTTGAAGTCCTAGCCCCTAGCCCCTGTGAATACAGCCTTCTTTAGAAATGAAGCTTTTGACCATGTTATCAAGTTGAGGTCACACTAGAGTCGTGCAGGCCCTTAATCTGATGTGACCGATGGATGTCCTTACACAAAGGGAAGAGACAGAGGTAGACACGTCCAGAGGGAAGGCAGCCTGTGAAGACGGAGGCAGAGACTGCAGCAAGGAAGCTGCAAGCTGAGTGCCCAGGACTGGCAGTAGTCCTGGGCGCTGGGAGACACCCGTGGTGCAGACCCTTCCCCAGAGCCTGCAGAGGACATTCAGCCCTGCCAGCACCCTGAGTTTAGACTTCTCACAGCCAGAAATACCAGATGAGAAATTTCTGTTGTTTTAAGGCACCCAAGTTGGTGGTAACATGTTACAGCAGCCACGGGAAATGAATCCAAGTATCCGGGAAGAAGCAGCCCTGCCCTGAAACAGCTCACCTGGGGGCTGACATGCAGGAGTTTAAAACTCCCAGGGGCTGGGCGCGGTGGTTCACCCCTGTAATCCCAGCACTTTAGGAGGCGAGGCAAGTAAATCACGAGGTCAGGAATTCAAGACCAGCCTGGCCAAAGTGGCGAAACCCTGTCTCTACTAAAAATACAAAAATTAGCCAGGCATGGTGGCCCGCACCTGTAATCACCAGGAGGCTGGGGCAGGAGAATTGCTTGAACCCGGGAGGCAGAGGTTGCAGTGAGCTGAGAAAGTTCCATTGCGCTCCAGTCTGAGTGACAAGAGCAAGACTCCGTCACACACACACACAAAAAAACTCCCAGGTTACTCATCCCAGGTGGTGATGGCACAAGCCCGGTGAGGCCCAGTGATTCGCAGGTAAGATGAGCAGTTCCTGCACAGATGGGTTCTGTACCCTGTGCTGAGTCATAATGAGGGTGTGCCGGTGAATA
This sequence comes from Theropithecus gelada, assembly GCF_003255815.1. Taxonomy (NCBI): domain Eukaryota; kingdom Metazoa; phylum Chordata; class Mammalia; order Primates; family Cercopithecidae; genus Theropithecus; species Theropithecus gelada. Next base: position 6,541,250 of record NC_037671.1, on the reverse strand, counting down.
CAGAAGATTCTGCACCCCTTTCCCATCATGTGAGGACAAGTGCTATGGTCGTTATGTAAATTAGTAATTCATACACAGTACACATTCCTATATAAAATACACATGGACTCCTATACAATAGACATGGACACACCTATCCAAGATGAAAGCGCAGCAATCTAATACTGACATATTAGCAAAGGGGCTACAGACCACCATCAAAACTTGACTGTAGGAGACCAGACTAGGCTGCCCTACAATATGTCTTTTTGGCGTAAGAATTATTTTGAGAAACAGCTGACACAGGAGAAGCTCTGAAAACAGAGAAGTTACCCTTTTGTAGGGGAAATGTATACCTGTAATGGAAATCCCTATTTGGAAGGGTGCTCCCCTCTCAGCACCAGGAGGAGAAATGGCTGTAAATTATCAAGAGACTCTCATCAGTGGAGAAGGCACGGGTTTAAATTTGTATGGCAAACCTTACCCTGTTTCCTGTGCTTTTCCCGGTCCATCCTCACAACTTCCTCTTACACCCTGCCTTCTTTGTTTAGGTGAAGATGGTATTTCAGCCCGAACTCTAAGCCACCTCTTTGAGAGTTACTCACATCTCTGGGTATCTCCCTGTGCTTATGAGACAAACATATTTGTAAGCTTCTGCTTGTTTTTCTCTTGCTAATCTGTCTTTTGTTACAGGAGTCCATCCCAGCTAAGACTCAGGAGGGCAGAGAAAATTATTTTTTTCCTCTCCTACAGAGCAAACGTATGGGATTTCTCTGTCTACATGAGAACTGTTTTTCAAAGAGGTCGTCGTCTTGTGAGGCTGTGGACCTAGTTTGCTGATTTTTCAGAGCACCCCTGAAGATGCCTCCTTCTGAAATTGCCTTTAGAAGCAGTTTGTGAAACCTTCAAGAAACTTGGACATATTCCTCACATAACATTCCACAGCTCGCCCAGCTCCTGCATTCCTGAGACGCGACTTCACGAGTTGCAATGACTTAAAAATAGAATCTCCCAAGAGGGATGATATGACACTCACATGTGCCAAGACATGTGTGTCTTAGTCACTAAAAGGGCCAGGCACAGTGGCTCACGCCTATAATCCTAGCATTTCGGGAGGCTGAGGCGGGCAGATCACTTGAGGCCAGGAGTTCGAGACCAATGTGGGCAACATGGCAAAACCCCCATTACTACTAAAAATACAAAAATCAGCCAAGCACAGTGCTGCACACCTGTAATCCCAGCTACAAGGGAGGCTGAGGTATGAGAATCGCTTGAGCCTGGGAAGCGGAGGTTGAAGTGAGCCAAGATCACGTCACTGCACTCCAGCCTGGGTGACACAGCAAGACTCTGTCTCAAAAAAGAAAGTGTCCTAAAAGTGTCACACCTTTTCACCAAATACACCAACTAGGGAACATTATGGGTCTATGCACGATACCCTAATCTTATGGATACTGATGCAGCAGAGGATTATTTGTATCAGGAAAAAATGGAAATGATGAATTCCCTTAAAATGGGGACTGGTTAAGTAACTTTTGGTATATTCACATGGTGGGGTACTCCTAAGACACTAAAACTTAACTTTTTAAAAAAGATTATAAAACATGGACAGCATAATCCCAATTAGATTATAGCAAATACTGAAAGGATAGACCGCAACATTGTGGGGTAGGGGGGAATTCTAATGTTCCTCTTTTGGGCTTTTTGTATTTTTATTTCATTTTCTTTTTTTTTTTTCAATGGATACATATTCTTTTGTAAATAAAAAATAGGTTTATTGAGATACATAAAAATTTACCCTATTTTAAAGGTGCAGTTCTATAGATTTGGCAAATGTATTGTGATGTCACCACCATCACAACCAACATATAGAATGTTCTGTTGACCTAAAGAAAGAAATTGAGGCAAAATTAATACAGAATTTATCTGGGCCAAGGTTGAGGACTACAGCCCCAGACACATTAAGAAGGGCTCCAGAGAACACAGGAGAGGCTTGAGTTTTGTTATTGCTTTTGTTTTTTAAAAAAGGACAGGCTGGGCGTGGTGGCTCATGCCTGTAATGCCAGCACTTTGGGAGGCCAAGGCGGGCGGATCACGAGGTCAGGAGATTGAGACCATCCTGGTTAACACGGTGAAATCCCATCTCTACAAAAAATACAAAAAATTAGCTGGGCGTGGTGGTGGGCGCCTGTAGTCCCAGTTACTCAGGAGGCTGAGGCAGGAGAATCGCTTGAACCCAGGAGGCGGAGGTTGCAGTCGGCCAAGATCACGCCACTGCACTCCAGCCTGGGTGACAGAGAGAGACTCCGGTCTCAAAAGAAAAAGGACGAATCAGGAGAGGGGCCAATTACCAAAGCTGTTTGTTAGGCATTCTCATTGGTTTACAGAAATAACACTGATTAGTGATTGGCTATGCATTGTTGCACTATAGGGCATGTCCAGCATACGGGGGTGCTGTCACATTTCAATGTCTTTCTGGACCCGACCATTTAAAGGGGCTCACGTTCCTCAGAGGAATGGTTTCTTTCTCAGTTTCTATCACCCCCCCAGAAGTCCCCTGTGCCCCTTTATAGTTATTCCACTACTACGCCTTGCCAGGCCCTGGCAACCGCTGCTCTGTATTTTCTGTTACTATCACTTTGCCTTTTCTAGAACGGCATATAAATGGAGTTGCACAGCACATAATCTTTTGAGTGGGCTTTTGATCTCTTAGCCTGTTTTTAAGATCTGTCCATTGACTTCCAGACTTCCTATGATATGGTCAAACAGCAGTAATGCTTAACTGGGTGAACCCTGTCAGTTGGGGTTTCCATTCCTTGCAGTCGGTAGTAGTCTGAGCTGATACAATGCAGACATTGCCTTTGAAATTCTACTCATTCCTCAAGACCCTCCTTAACACCACTTCCTCCAAGGAGCCTCTTAGAATAGTTCTGCCCCAAACAATTATGACTCCTTCTCTTTGGATCCTTGTGGCATAGTAGGGCATTCATATTCTCCTTTGTAATATAGTTCATTGTGTACTGGCTTAATCTGTCCCAATATTTCCAACCAATTACATGTCAATTAGGCTGCTTAAGGCCAGCAGCTGTCGTATTCCTGCAAGTGCCTCACTGCATAGTACACAATTAGCGCTGGACGGATTCCTATCTCCATCACTTTCCCAGCGTGTTGCCCTCTCTGCCCTGGTCATTCTGGCCTCCTCACTGTCCTGCACATGGGCTGGGCTCACTCTCACCCCTCTGACCTCCAGGATACTACAGGCCAGTGTTTGCAGGCCTCACCAACAGCATCGTTTATAACGGGAAGGAATGCTAGGTGTCTGAGCCTGTGGAGGTTCCATGCCTGGCACACTGCAGGGCTGGCAGGCTCCAAACATACTTCTCAGGAGAGGCAGCCAAGAACCCTTGCGTGAATTCTAATCTCTGCCCACGGCCTCTCCAGGCTTTGATTTTGGCCTCTCAAAAACTGACCTCTTTGAGAAAACCAACAATTCAATTCTGCAGTGTGTAGCTAAACATATCAAAGGGGGTACTAAGTTGTTACTCCCAGTAAAGAATCTTGTTATTTTGCTGCAGGACCTCTCAGAACTTTCGGAATGGTCCTGTGGTTTGTGGGTCTCTAGCAGTTGATACAGTGTCCAGCAGTTCCCATATGTATTTAACTGCAGACTCTGCCCCATTAAAAAAAACTTTTATCTTGAAATTAATTACAGACTCAGGGGAAGATGCAAAAATAGTGCAGAGAGGTCCTAGGTGTGCTCCTGGCTTCTGTATTTTGTTGTAGCCACGTGTAGGAGGCTCAGACTTTCAGAAGCTGCCTTCAAAACGTATGCGCTACTTTTTTCTTTTCTTTTCTTTTCTTTTTTGAGATGGAGGCTCGCTCTGTCACCCAGGCTGGAGTGCAGGGGTGCGATCTCGGCTCCCTGCAACCTCTGTCTCCCAGGTTCAAGCGATTCTCCTGCCTCAGCCTCCCGAGTAGCTGGGACTATAGGCATGTGCCACCACGCCTGGCTAATTTTTTGTATTTTTAGTAGAGATGGGGTTTCGCCGTGTTAGCCAGGATGGTCTCGATCTCCTGACCTCGTGATCCGCCCGCCTCGGCCTCCCAAAGTGTTGGGATTACAGGCGTGAGCCACCGCCCCCGGCCCTATGCAATACTTTTTACTAAGCTCTCCCGCTTTAACAAAGACAAAGAGAGTCCATTTCTTCCAAAGATCTGAGAGGTCTTCACGTTTAGGGATGGAGTGCATTCATTTGTGAGCAGCACACACAAAATGTGGCTTTCACGTGTAGCTTCTATATTTCAAGGGCCAGACCCAGAATATACATTTTAAGACTTGTCAGCAGCAGCCACAGGCAAATTAAAGCCCAACAAAAATACTCTATTTCAGAGTAGAGTGCATGTTAAACAGCTTGTTCCTCCCAGATATCTTGTCATTGACACCGGCAATCAGAAACAGGTAAGCAAGCCCTAATTACAGAGATACCAAGAAGTGAGAGGTCAGAAAGGAGAGAGAAAAACCAGCTGAACATGGCATTCTGCTCTCTAATGCTGCCCTAAGATTGCCACTTGCTCGAAGAGTAATTTGTACCCAAGGAGGGCTAAAACGATGGCACTCCTGAACTCTGACTTGGGGAGTTTAAGTTTATCACAGATATTCTGGCTTTTAAATTGTGTTTCTTTTTCTTCTTCCTCTCCAGCCGTGGCCTCCTTCTCTCCCCCAAATAGATACCAATTGCATCAGCCACGGCCTTGCTCCCCAAATCTGCCATACCCTGCCTGGCCTTTGCACGAGCAGTACCTGCTGCTGGGCACGCCCTTCCGCCTCTGTCTCAGAAACCCTCTCCAGTGCCACCGGTTGGAAATGGTTGCTCCCTCTCCTGGGCTTTCTTGGCCACATTCTTATTCGTAAGGATTGTTCTGCAAGGGCCAGAAACTTCAAACTAATTTATGCAAATATGGGCAATTCATGGGGCTCAAAACCAAACTGTGGGAAGAGCAGCAATGCCAGGAGACAGGGATCAAACTTCATTCACCATGGAGCCCAGGGGCAGGACGGAGGCATCAGAGTGGGGCCCGGGGGTGGGAAAGCGCTCTGTGTTTGGCAGCGGCTTCCATTCAAATCACTTAGTGGGGGCAGGGCCAGGGAGGCAGGAGGAGACTCTTGGTGCTATTGGCAGGAGCATTGGGAAGACATGATGGGAAGATAGAGCACTAGCTGTCAGGATGGTTCCGCCTCTACTAAAAAGGGATTACATTTGACTTCTTGGAACACCTATGGAAGCTCCGTCCTCTCACACTGGTTTGTGAGCTCATTAAAGGGCAGTGGTTGGTCTTGTTGGTATTTCTGCCACCCCAGGGCAGGGCATGGGCACAGCAGTGCCTACACCCAGAGGGCCTCAGTCATGTTTGTTGGGTCAAATAGTCATTAATAAGGTTGTTTGGCACTGATGAGCTTCCTGTGGCATAATTCATGAAGTGTGTGACATTTAGGACCTCTGGGTGGGTTAACAGTTAACAAATCCTCAAGGTCACCTTTCCCCTAGCAGACTGACTCACCTGCCTTTAGCCTAACCCATCGTTATTTCTCTAATCAAGATAAAGAAATAAAGCAAAGATTTACTGTCAAGTAACCTAGCTACTGCTTTGTTAAATTTTTATCTATGAAAGATTAATTATCCGATAGTGCCTTATTTTGGATTAGTACAGTCATGAAAATGATGATGAAAAACACAATTACAGGTTTTAATTTACCGAGTTCAATATTGCTCTATTTTCTTTAAGTGGCTGGCCTCACCTTGATTGCTGTGGCAGCATTAGATAAAGCAGTTGACAATATTCCAATAAACTGTTACTTTTAAAAAGAGAGGTGTTCATTTTAGACTTACTGTCCCAAGACCTCTGAGAAAAAAATTCACATTAAATAAAGGGATTTTTTGAGAAGCATATAAATAGTTTGCTCTGTTAGGAAGCAGGAAATGCTGGGCGTGCTGTGTACCCAGGGTTCACGGGGTGGGAAGGAAGTGGCCTGGAAGCAGAGGGCTCTCCCTCCAAGTCCCATTGACAACTTGGGTATTATCCTTGGTCCTACACTCTGCTCCCCGCCTGACAGATTCCACCTTCTAAAGTTCATCCCACTCTGTCTCCTCATCTCTGCTCCCCGTAGCACCATAGTGTGGGCCTACATTCTCTCTCCTCAGACCAGAGGCTGCAAAACTCTTTCTCTCAAGGGCCAGTGAGTACTTTAAGCTTTGTGGACAAGCGGTCTCTGTCCCAGCTGCTACTCAACTGGGTGCCTGAGTTGAAGTGGCCACAGCGGATGCGTAAGTGGTGGGTGTGGCCACAGCAGATGCATAAGTGGCGGGTGTGGCCACGCTCCAGTAAACCCCAGGCTGCAGCTGGCTTATACCCTTAGACTGTGGTTTGCCAACCCCTGGAAGCATCCCTTAGCCACTTCATCCCCAGTCATCGGCCTGGGTTTTTCTCTTCTTTATATCCCCAGACCCTTACGGAGTGTCTTGCACCTAAGAGACATTCAATAAAATGTTGTTGAAAGAATGAATGAGTTCTCTAATCTAAGCATGCGTACCTATGAGGTCATTCTATGACTGAGCTGCCAAATATAATTTCCAATTTCATTACCTTAAGAGATTTGGAACTCTTTGGAGATTTACTAAGAACTAGAAATCCGTTACCCTCCTAACCACACAATGTACATATTTACTTGTTGTTCTAAGCACACTTGTTTTAGAAACATAGACTCCAGCATCTCTTACTGTAAGTATTTTAAAACACCTTCCTGTTGGTGAGGGTAAGCGTGGTAAGTGTGATCAGATCTTAAACAAGAGGAGTTTTGTTTTCATTTAAACAAGAGCATCTCAGACATAAGAGAATGATGAAAAGGTCTGTCGTTGGCAGGAAGAATACGGTATCATTAAACTCTGTGTTCGGTCAGACATATTTTGCGTGCCTTTATGGTTAATCATTCTTAGAAGAAATTCCTCACCTTATTACTCCAAATCACAGCAAAAAGCCTTTGTTTTAGCTGTTTTGCTTTTATTTAGAAGGGATGCCAAGGGTCACACAGCTTCCCTCTGCCTAAACATCACCTCCTGCAGAGGGGTGTGTCCCTCTTGGGACTGGCACAAATTTTGAGTGTCCTACCCTGAGAGGGCACAGAGTAAGATTTGGGTGAAGTATCCACCACCCTCATTAGCAAACTCTTCCAAGGTACTATGTTTTTAACAACTATTAGAGAATGACAGAGCCAAAATCCTACCCAAACAGACAAGCAGAGTTTGGGGCTAGACCCTTTAGATATCTTTGCATATCTCAGGGGCCAGCAAGGTGCCATAGCTGGCTTTCCCTGGCTTGTGGGAGCCCATTGTGCACATCTGCTCCCAGTGAGTTCGCACTGGTAGCTTGAAATGAGTGACGATGGGCGTATTTACACAATGGAAATAGGCCAATGATACAAATCAGGGCATTCTAACACTGTGGGTGTGAGACTCATCAACGTTACCTGGTTCCTGCTTTCAAAGAGTCTGTCTAGGAAATAAAGCATGGACATAGGAGACGATCACAAATAATGTCAACCTCTCAAAGGGACCTTATGTAAACTTCTTAACCCCTCTGCATCTCAGTTTTCTCATCTGTAAAATGGGGGTAATAATACTTACCTGGCAGAGGAGATAGGAGGGTTAAATGAAATAATGTATATAAAGCCTATAGCTTGTGGGAAGGTTGATAGTATGTACTTATTAAAGGTGACTTTTTAAATTATTATTATTATTATTGACTAACTAAAGAAGAAAGGGTTTAAGGGTGAGAAGAGTAACAGGAAATTAAGATCTGAGGCAAGTGAGCCTATGGCAGTTTTAGTCTACAGACTACTGAATAGCTCCAGGGTCAGTGTCAGCCATCTGGTCTACCCTCAAGGCCTAAATAGCATCAGAATCTTCCAGGAGGAGGTTTGGTTCTGCTCCTGGCTCTCACATCACTTCGGCATGTGATGTAAGTCTTCACTCACAGCCTCATATATCAAAGAAATCAAAAAAGAATCAGGAGAGAAACAGCTGTTATTAAAACCTACTCTGCTGGCCCCAACCCAAGGTCTCAGGAAGAAGACAACAATACACGGAGCCTACAATGAAACTGGTGTCTATGGAAGCAGGGAAGAATCACATGCCTGCTAGAACACGTTCTGAATGGGCTGACTCCACTATGCTTTCAAAAGGAAGCTCTTACCATGGTAACTGCGTCACTGTGGACACTGAGCAACCGCAAAAAAGACAGAGGCTAAGCTCCTGTTTCCTTCCAGGAAATAGAAAAAATTGTCTCATGTGTGTTTCTGGAGGATTCTTTTAACAATTTTGTTAAGTTTATACCTTCCTCACCATGGAAATCCAAATTAATAAAAGTAAAAATGTTCCAATTTTTTACACACCAGGACTTAGAGATGTATCTGTTTATGCACTCAAATGAGATGGCAAGCGAGCAGTTTGCTGACGAAGGACTTCTTTCAGATGGTGTCATCCATAGTTGCCATTGGATATGAGTTATCAGTTAAGATTCTTAGTTGTAGCAACAGAAACCAATTTTGCTATTTTAAACAAGACGGGGATTGATTAAAAGGACATTGAGAAGCTCAAAAATTCTCTTGGTAGGATGGAGAGCCAGGCTTGGAAGTAACGCACCCAGGAAATCCCTCCCCTACCCACTCCAAATAATGCCACCAGTGATGCTGCAGGGCATTGCCAACACTAGTGGCACTCCTGACACTGGACATCACCAGACTCCAGCTGCAGCTGCAGCCAGAGTCGCTGTCAAGACTGCCTGCGGAAGTTGGACATAGCTCCTGGCTCCTTCACTAGCACGGATTGTGTACCACCTCTATTTCTATATGCTATAAGCTTCTTAAGCAAGGCTTGGCATGGGTGCATATGAGTGGTGGAGCTTACATAATACGCCCATTCTGAATTGCATAGGAAGCTGAGAAAGTGAGCAATTGGCATCAATAGCTTTGCTACCAGGAGTGTGCTCTGCTATTTAAGGTAGCAGATTCCATAAACATAAGAAAACGGATTCAAATCAAGTAAGAATGCTTCTGGCTGCAAGTAATAAAATATGCAACTAGGCTGGGCACAGTGGCTCACACCTGTAATCCCGGCACTTTGGGAGGCCAAGCTAGGTGGATCACTTGAGGTCAGGAGTTCAGGATGAGCCTGGCTAACATGGTGAAACCCCTGTCTATACTAAAACACAAAAATTAGCCAGGCATGGTGGTGCATGCCTGTAATCCCACCTACTCGGGAGGCTGAGGCAGCAGAATCCCTTGAATCCCTCAAGGTGGAGGTTGCAGTGAGCCAAGATCGTGCCACTGCATGCCACAAAGTGAGACTCCATCTTAAAAAATAAAATAAATAAATAAATATCCAACTAAAATTGACCTAAATAAGAATGGCTTATTTTCTCATATAATAAGAAGTCCAGGAGTAAGTGGTTCCAAATTTGGTAAATTTAGTGACAAAGAATGTTCTTAAAGATCCAGATCCCAGCTGGGCACAGTGGCTCACACCTATAATCCCAGCACTTTGGGAGGTCAAGGCGGGTGGATCACCTAAGGTCAGGAGTTTGAGACCAGCCTGGCAAACATGCTGAAACCCCAGCTCTACTAAAAATACAAAAATCAGCCATGCATGATTGTGCATGCCTGTACTCCCAGCTACTCAGAAGGCTGGGGCAGGAGAATCGCTTGAACCTGGGAGGTGGAGGTTGCAGTGAGCCAAGATCATGCCACTGCACTCCAGCCTGGGCAACAGAGTGAGATTCCATCTCAAAAAAAAAAAAAAAAAAAAAATCCAGATGCCTTCTATCTTTTTGCTCCACCATCCATAGAGCACAGACTTTTGCCTTTAGGCTTAGGTCCTTATGGTTAGGAGATGATGGCCACAGCTCTAGACATTACAGCCTCACATATGCAAGTTCCAAGAGTCATGTTTCTCTTTGCACATCTCTTTTTATCAGCAAAAGTACGATCACCAGAGTGATATAGAAAGAGTTCCCTTGTATCTCACTGACCAGGAATAGGCCATGTAACCTTCCTAATTGCAGAGGAGACTGGTGAATGGAATACTTGACATTTCAGCCTCCATAGTGCAAGGTAGACTCTGCCAAGAAAGACCAAGAATAGGTGAGTCTCTGTTAGTAGGAAACCAGTAGGGCCTGCTGTTGCCACCATTTTTAGAAATGCTGGAAGACTGCTAGGTGGATATTATGAAGTGAGACTTCATCCTGCAGGAAAATGCTGATCTTTCAGTAGCATGTGCCAGGTGTGCTTTGTTGGGAAGGATTCTGAAACTCTGTCTGGGCTCAGCAGGAAAGAGTAACATCATTGGTTAGTGATGACTGCCATGGGCATGGGAAAAGGAATTGTCTCCATGCAGGCCACAATTGGCAAACCCATTGTGGAGAGAGACCAGCCTGTTTTGTGAACTTCTTCATTTCCTTGCAGAGCATTTTTGTCTGGTTTTGGAGGGCTGAGCACACCAGGGGAGTTCCAGCAGGGACCGCTGTGGGCCTGGAGCTTCTGTGATGCCTTACCCAAACACCACCATCCTGCATTGTTCTTTTCCTGATGTCCAGATTGTCTCTTTGGCACACTTTTCCAGTCAAAATGATTGACACAAATCCTTGGCCTGTGAATAAATGCTGGTGAGTACCAGCACTGGCCGGGGGCGAGGATCAACTGTGTTATGGGAAGGCCCAATATTTTCTTCAAACGCTTACTTCACCTGTAACAGCCACTCTTGGTGAACTTGCTCTTATCTCGTAGTTTTTGCTCCTGAGATCTAGGGATATTTGGTTGAGATCTATGTATTTCAGGGTAAGATATAGCTGCGTCATCTGGCCCTTCTTCAAGCATGTAACCACAAAAAGAAATATTAATAGTAAACACTCATTACAACCACAACCACTGCCACCACTAATGATAAGCAACACAATAGAGTAATCTTCACAACAGCCCTCTGAGTTGGTCAACCTGGGTAATAACAGTAGCTAACTTTATTGAGTAATCACGGCCTTCCAGTCACTGCGCTAGGTGTTTACGTACATTCATTTAATCCTTGCCACAACACCCTGAGGGAGGTATTGTTTTTTCCACTTGTCAGAGGAGGACATTGAAGACTAAAGAATTTAAGGAGCTTCCCCAAGGTCACATGACTCGTAAATGGCAGACACTAGATTCAATACAGGTCTGTCTTTACCCTTAGGTTGAAGCTTCTCCCTTCCTATCCCCGTGCTACTTATTGTTATGATTTTCATTTTAGTGGAGTATTATTTCCTTTTTGGTAAACTGAAGAAACTGAGGTATAACGATTGGGAGTGGTCCCTCGATGGCCACCCAGCTGGTAAAGGACGGAGCCACCTGGGAGCCTCCGGAGGCTTCTTAATCCACAACCCCATGGGGTGAAGACAGATGATTGCTGCTGGAAAAAAGTAGGGGTACGCCTTTCCGGCGGTGACGACCTACCCACACGAGAACATGCCCCTCGCAAAGGATCTCCTTCCTTCCTCCCCAGAAGAGGAGAATAGGAAACACAAGAAGAAACGCCTGGTGCAGAGCCCCAATTCCTACTTCATGGATGTGAAATGCCCAGGATGCTATAAAATCACCACGGTCTTTAGCCATGTACAAGCGGTAGTCTTGTGTGTTGGCTGCTCCACTGTCCTCTGCCAGCCTACAGGAGGAAAAGCAAGGCTTACAGAAGGATGCTCCTTTAGGAGGAAGCAGCACTAAAAGCACTCTGAATCAAGATGAGTGGGAAACCATCTCAGTAAACACATTTTGGATTAAAAAAAAAAAGGGCTGCAGCTGTAGAGAAGTTAGGGGATTGGGGTACAATAGCTCAATTGCCTAATCCATCAGATGCCTTTGCTGCCATATTCAAGCTTCCAAACAGAATGCCATGTAGCACAGCTTAAAAGGGCAATACACTAGAAGGCAGATATACCCGGACTGGTTTCTTGGTCAATTAATTGACCTCTCTGAGCCTCAGTCTCCTCTTTGGGAAATACAACCAACTTTATAGAGTCATTGGGAGCATTAAATGAGATAGCTGCTGGAACTACGCACTTCATGCCTGACACTTCAATGCACCCACCATCCTTTGCTCTTGCCACAGGTCTGTCTTTTTTTCTCTTGTATCCAGAAGGTTTGTACTTATCACACCCTAATCAGGAAATGTTTCAGGACGACAGTGAGTCCTGGTCATGGGTTTTTCCCACAGGGATTGACCAGAAGCCTGGACACTTTCACTGTTTTTTAGTGAATGCATCTTTCAAGGCTTTAGGCCTTGTAAAACAAAACCATATTGCATTAGAGTCACATGTCTTGAACGGTGAGCGTGAGCTGACAATTGCACCTGTTTGAAAGCAGAGATGACTTCTTACGTATCAGAGGATCTCAGACCCAAGACTTTGCTTGGTAGATGGAGATAAAAAGTCTAAGTGACCACCAGTGGTTAATAGGTAGCCAATCTTTATTCATTTATTCTCTTGAAAGTGCATTTTGAGATTTTCAGACAAGAGCTACAATTTAGTCATGCTGTATACCAGACTGCTGTTCACTTAAGAAAATGTCCCTTGTGGTTGCCTACAGATAGCAATGTGTGGGCCCTCCATTGAGTGCTAAAGTCACCACTTCTGGACAATAAGCTCCATGAGGGTAGGAACGTTATAGCCTACTCCACAGTAGGTGTGCTAGTAAATGGTGATGTTGGATGTTGTTGGCAGTTGAATGAATGGGTGGGTGGATGGATGCATGGATGGATGGTCTCAACTTTTTCAAAAAGGAGATTCTGTAGAACAAAGACACCATAAGAACAAAAGTAGATTGCCACTTCCCTCTGGGTTTTTGGCAAAAATTTTCCACCACAAGTTACATAAGCACATACGTAAAAAGAAAAACTGGATGAAGGAAGCGAGCCTATTGGATGACATTAGTCCTGGTCACAGCCAGCCACCACAGACAGAAGACTCTCCCCAGGCTCCAGAGTGGGCCACAGCCACAATGGCAGCCATGCCACTTCAGCTTTCCGTGATGAGCTCACACTTACACCCACAGTCTCCCTTCCTAGGTTAAGAAGGAAGTGGCACCAGAAGTCAACAATTTTATGTTTTTCTTTTTTGCCTGTACAAATGGAAGAAGCATGAGACAAAAATTCCCCCTAAATCCTACAACGGCCTTGGACAATTAGTAACAGCTTCTTTTGAAAATCCTACCGACTTCGCATAAAGCCACCACAAATGTTTTTAATAACAATTTGGAGGGCAAAAGAGAGCAGTGACTTACGAAAGACCTACTGTGTGCCATGCACGGGGGAGCTGGTTTTACAGGTAGTGTCTCTTATCCTCAAAATAGTCCTGTATTTTCATTCATGTTAAACGACGGAAGTAAATGGGTCACATGACTCACCCAAATTTGTAAAAGTAACAGATTCAAATCTAGCTCTAAAATAAAATATCAGGTTTAAGTAAGAAATATTCAGGTGAGGTAATAAGAAAGTTGAAATAGAGTGCTGGATGGATTAGCACATTTACATCTTGCATAAACCATGAATAATACAATGATCACATATGTTTTTGTTTTGATTTACTGACCCACGTTCTGTAGGTCATGTGCTTTAGGTTGTTTTTGTTTTTTTACTACTAGAAATAGATTTGAGCCAACACATCTACAATCTTATCTGACTCTCTTATAATCACCTCAGATGTTTGCCATAACATTTACCATTCAGTGTTTCCCAAACTGGTGCCTTCTGGAACACTTCTCACTGAGGTATTATAGAAGGGGAATTGAAAAAGTCTTGCATGCACAAATTTAAATTAAACAGAGGTAAGCAAAAGTACAGATTTATTTAATGCCAAACTTTCCAGTTTCCAGAATCTTTAACTGTTAATGTGTATAAGAAATTGTCGACTGGGCGTGGTGACTCACGCCTGTAATCCTAGCACTTTGGGAGGCTAAGGCGGGCAGATCACCTGAGGCCAGGAGTTCGAGACCAGCCTGGCCAACATGGGGAAATGCCGTCTCTACTAAAAATACAAGAAATTTGCCAAGCGTGGTGGTGGGTGCCTGTAATCCCAGCTACTTGGGAGGCTGAGGCAGGAGAATCACTTGAACCGGGGAGGTGGAGGTTGTAGTGAGCTGAGATCACATCATTGCACTCCAGCCTGGGCAACAAGAGCGAAACTCTATGAAAGGAAGGAAGGAAGGAAGGAAGGGAGGGAGGGAGGGAGGGAGGGAGGGAGGAAGGAAGGAAGGAAGGAAGGAAGGAAGGAAGGAAGGAAGATTAATTGTCAAGGGGCATGCAGTATACAGCATTGCTCAAATTTATTTGAACTCAGAATCTTTTTTTTTTTGTACTATGCTTATGAACAACTCCAAAAAGAGTAGGCAAAACCTTGACTACACAGATTTGTGTTTCACAAGCTCAGCCCTAGAAGCTGCCATCAGATGAACCGTGAGTCTGTTCTTGGTGCCTGGCATTAACTTGGGCCAATTCAGCATCTGAGAGTCCCAGACTGGCTAGGTTCATCTTACCTTCCAAGCTACTCTATTAATGCTTAATAATAATAATAACTTTTCATGGAAAGTACTTCAAAGTCTCAATTTCTTTCACCCACACACCAGGCCATCATTAGCCATTGACATGTTGATTTTCCATTGAGAGCAGGGGCCATGTCTTGCTCACCTTCCTATCACCTTGGCTAACTCATTCGTGACTGTCGAAATGGTCCTCAGATGCCTGCCCATCTCTTCACATACACGAGGCAAACACTTCTATCTCCAATTGACCATTAACAAAACTGAGGCACAAAGTGAAAGTTAGGAAGTGGCACAACCAGGACTAGAACTCACAACTTGGGATGCCAAGTCATGAGGTCATTCTGCTAAAGGCGTGCTGGTCTACGGCTCTAAATTGTTACTGAATAGTATTCTAAAAGGAAAGAAGATTGAGATTAAAATTTTAAAAATGACCACATTGGATTCTTGCTGCTCTCACCTCACAAGACTATCTGAATAGCCCAGAGGTTAGTTGCTGCAGGGCTGAAGATGTTAACAAGCAAAAAGAATGAAACTAACTCTTTCACAACTGGACAAATGAGAACAGTAAACAGGAACCCATCCTGCCACTGCCCAGGGAAACACATGCATACTGAAATCGCTCCTCTGTGGACCATCAAATGAAACTCGCCCCTGCAGGCGTACTGTTTAGAACTGTGCCAGGTTGTTACCCAGCTGACCCAAATCCTACCATCCAGTACTCAGTCCTTTGCCCGTTAACTAGGTCTTAGGGGAGTAATATCGGGGATAGAAAATACGTTATAAATTTAATTTAGGGAAATGTTATCCTATGTGCCTTTGCAGCATGCAGGCACAGTTGGGGGCTATTGAGCCTTATTGCTGAGGGGCTGTGAGCCCTACAATGGTCGCCTTTTCCCAAGGTTCTTTATCAAAGTTCCCGAGCTGGTCTGCATAGAGGAAGTGTGAAAGGCTTTCTAGTAGTTCAGTTACTGCTCCTAAACCCAGCAACGAAGGAATGGGATCAACACTGGGCCATAGCCCTAGTCAAAATATGATCCATAGAGCTAAGATGTTGAAACTCAGAAAAAACACTGCTTAGACTAAGTATTATTTTGATAAAATACTTTCATGTTGGAAAACCTAGAATTAAGAGCATTTCCAAGGGAATGTGTTTACTCCACACTGTGAGTTGCCAGCAGCAGGAAAGAACCACGTAATTTCCATGAGGATAAGAGAAAAGTTCACCTGGGCGGAGTCATTTCAACATTCCCATTTACTCAGGGAGATCATCCGGAGAAAGTTCAGATGAAGACTGAAGTTCAGATGAGCCTGTGCTCACAAACGATCAACAAACCCAGATCTGGAGTGTTTAGTAACAGAACTTAGTCTGGAGTGTGTGTAATGTAAGTCAGCAGGTCTGAAACTTAGGCTGTCTGGACCACCACCTCCTCGCAGAGGTGGTGACGCTGGGCCTGCCCTGCTTACACAGCTGAAGAGTATCACTGGGAAGGGAGTGGGCTCTGAGATCATCCAATCCAGTGCTTCCCAGCCTTTAATGAGAAATGGTAAACCAGTGCAAGAAAGAGCATGGATTCTGGACTCAGATGGCCGTCCGGTGATGGAATCCTGGCTCTGCCATTATTAGCTGAGTTGAGCAAGCTCCCTGAAAACTCTGTGACGTGGAAATTACAACACATGGTAAACACACAAAACAGCACAGAGTGCATTCCACAAATGGTGGCTCTTGGCCGACCCAGACTCAGTGAGAGGCAGCGCTGCCCTGGCCGCAGGCTTTACAGGGCCCCAATCTAGCCCCTACCCACTGGAGTGAGGACGTGCCCACCTGGAGCTCGTGTGTCTTTCTGTAGAACACATTCCAAGTAACTGGGACCCCAAATTTCCTGCCCAAGATGCTCTGTTCTCACTTGCAGGTCCTGCATGAAGGGATTCCTTAGGCTCTGTCTTCCTGTGGAGCACCATACTGCAGGTGACACCACCCTTGGGCCTGAGGGCTGAAGACGGGCAGCTGTTGTGAGTCATGCATAGAGCTTGGGCATGTGGTCTAAGCAGGCCGAGCCTGTGCGTGAGAGCCCACTCAGGAGCTGGGGTGAGAAGAGGAGGGGGCAGGCCAGAGGCCAGGAGCTGGCACATCCTGCACTGCTACACACATGTGCTATTAACCTCAAAGTGCCCAGAAATTTTACATTTGAACCTTGTCTTCAGGTCATTATGAAGGTATATTTGCAAAGGCAGGAGGATATGGACATATTTGTCAGTTTGGCGAGCAACGTTTACATATTTAAACCTATGGTGTGTGGGCCTCCAAGTGCACTCTTGCCTGGTACCCCACAAATGTTAGGGGCAGAACTGACTACTACAATTGTATATATTTTTCACTGCATCAGCCACTCTGTGGAAGATCCCATATTCTACCATGTTGAACACTAACGTCTGCTCTTTTCCCAGAGTCATATTTACATGGTTTCATTTTTATGACGAATGAATGAGAAATTTTTATGGCTTCTAAAAAATTTCATTTTTAGAGGCAGGGTCTTGCTCTGTTGCCCAGGTTGGAGTGCAGTGGTACAATCATAGCTCACTGCATCTCGGAACTCCTGGGTTCAAGCCATCCTCCTGCCTCAGCCTCCTGAATAGCTGGGATGACAGGTGTGCACCAGGCCCTGCTTCTTATGTTTATTCTTTAAGGGAAGTTCAAAACAAACCTAAAGAAACAACAGCCTGCGGGCCACTGGACATCACAGTGTAGTTCTTCGGGGCATAGAGGCTTGTTTTAGAGTCAGTGCTGCCTTCGGAATGCTCATGTTGGCCCCTCAGAAGCAGAAGTTGATTGATTCCTGCTTCAATGATCAGCCACTAATGAGGCTCAGCTACTCCCTCATCTCAGCTTCTTTCTGTGTCTTTCTTTAGATTATTATCAAACACATATTTTTATTTAGCTTCTTATGAATTTCTTCTTTTTTGCCCAGTTTAACAGCTAAAGTATGCTTTCCTTGAGAGTCAAGGCTATGTCTAATATCTCTGTTTCTGGCATAGAACTGAACACATAAGCATAGCTTAGGAATATTTGTTAACTGGATCATCAAGGTGTCTGACAGGACCAAGTAAGTTTGGTTTCTAACATAACCTGATTTTAGATGTTCTGAATTCTTCTAAAAATAACACATTTGAAAACAACCCTTTATTTCAAACAGTGGTTTATCTCTGACTCTAAAACTGGTGGATTTCAAAGTACTTGGTTTCTTGACCAGGTTTTTAAGGTGGTCCATTTCTTTATAGACACAGTCTTCAAGCAGCTTCCTCAAGGGCTTGAATCTCCATGATGAGTAGAACCCGGTGTATTCAGTTTTTAACTGATACATAATAATTGTACATATTGATGAGGTACATGTGACATTTTGATTTGTGCATATGATGTGTAATAATCAAATTAGAGTATTTAGGATAACCATCACTTTAAACACTTATCATTCTCTGTGTGTCCTTGACACAAGTAATTTCTCTTTTAGAAATTAATCCTAAGGAAACCAAGCAGAGTCCACCTGTAAGCCCAGGATCACAGGAGGCACGACATCTGCTTTGACAAGCAGTCATAAAAGTATGTTTTTAAATAAATTCCAGCTCCACGGGAAAATTCTCACAATATAATATTAAATTAAAAAGCAGGATATAATATTATCTACAGAATATACAGTATAAACGCAAGTGTGTAAGGAACACACACAACTACATTAAGACGTTAACAGAGTTGTCATTTGTAGCTGTGGAATTCTGAGCAATTTTATTTTCTAATGTATCTTTGTCACATGTGTGAATATATTTCAAAAAGTTTTTTCAAAAAATAGGAAATTCCAGTTGGGTATGGTGACTCACGCCTGTAATCTCAGCACTTTGGGAGGCTGAGGCAGGTGGATCACTTGGGATCAGAAGTTCAAGACCAGCCTGGCCAATGTGGTAAAACCCCGTCTCTACTAAAAATACAAAAATTAGCTGGGTGTGGTAGCATACGCCTCTCATCCCAACTACTGAGGAGGCTGAGGCAGGAGAATCACTTGAACCTGGGAGGCAGAGGTTGCAGGGAGCCGAGATCACACCACTGCACTCCAGCCTGGGCGACAGAGAGAGACTCTGTCTAAAACAACAACAACAACAAATAAAACTAGGAAATGCCATGAACAAAATTAAAAGTGAAAAATCACACCAAAGAAGATTTTTGCAAGTGAAAAGTGACACCAAAAAAACCTTGCAATATACATGAGTCATAAGGTTGCTATCACTAATTTATAAAGAACACACATATATCGAAGAGCAAAATAGTAACACTTACATAGAAAAATGGTAAAATATCTTGGGGCAGAGATCAGCTCTCCACCAAAACCTGCCTCCCCTTCTCTGCAGTCCTGGCCTTGTGCTGGGTCAGCCTGCCCAGGACACTATGTTTTCCGTGTCTCCTGGAGTTTGGTGTGACTTTGAGGTTCAGCTCTCTGCAGTGGATTGTGACAAAAGTGGGGTGCACAAATTTTATGTCTGGCCCAAAAGAAAGCTGAGGCTAGAGACAAAGTTCACTCTGTGGCATGTGGTATATTTATGTGTAGAAACGACCTGAAATGTGATACACACTAAAACACTACGGTGGTTATTTCTGGATGTTCTGACTACAAGTACTGTGTGTACATACGTTTTCTCAACAAATGTACAATCTATAATTATACATGTGAAATTTTTAAATAGTAAAAAAATTTAAATGACAGCAAAATAATTGGAGTTTTATGGACAATCAATTACACAATTTAAGACAGTCGGCCAGGGCCGGGCACGGTGGTTCACGCCTGTAATCCCAGCACTTTGGGAGGCCGAGGTGGGTGGATCACCTGAGGTCATGAGTTCCAGACCAGCCTGGCCAACATGGTGAAACCCTCTCTCTACTAAAAATGCAAAAATTAGCGGGGCGTGCTGGCAGGCGCCTGTAAGCCCAGCAACTTGGGAGGCTGAAGCAGGAGGACTGCTTGAACCCAGGAGGCGGATGTTGCAGCAAGCCAAGATTGCACCACTGCACTCCAGTAACTTTAAGAGGAGTAGATTACATGTAAACCATCCCCATCTCCCTACTTCTTTTGGTAATTCTAAACACACACACACAAAAACTCAAATACATTAGTCCGTTCTCATACTACTGTGAAGAAATACCCGAGACCAGATAAATATAAAGAAAAGAGGTGTAGTTGACTCACAGTTCTGCATTGCTGGAGAGGCCCCAGGAAACTTACAATCATGGCAGGAGGCAAAGGAGAAGTCTATACCTTCTTCAGAGGGTGACAGGACAGAGTGAGTGCAAGCGGGGGAAATGCCGGACGCTTATAAGACCATCAGATCTCGTGAGAGCTCACTAACTATCACAAGAACAACGTGGGGGAAACGACCCCATGATTCAGTTACCTCCACCTGGTCTCACCCTTTCCACTTGAGGATTATGGGGGTTATAATTTGAGGTGAGATTTGGGTGGGGACACAGAGCGAAACTGTATCCTCAAGTCCGAAAGCTTTGAAAGGAGGACAGAAGAGCTGACAATCACTGGGAGGTCACAATCCACCCTGACCCCTCTGTCCGTCTAAGTGATAAGGAACTCTGCCCCATTTAAAACCATCCTGCCTCCCAAAGGCTCCCACAGCGTCTTAGACACGCAACAGAAGGTGCTCGGAACTGGATATTCCTTGGCATGACGAAGTCAACAGCACCGCTGCCGGTCAGAGGGTGACTATGGTGAATGAACGGTGCTACCTGTCACAGGAAAAGACTGGGCACTGCTCTGTATGACGGAACGTGACCCTCTGACTCACATCCAGTTGTGATGGGGAGGCCTACCTACCTGGGCTGCCCATGCAGGCCGCTGAGCTCGTGACAGACGCGCCAATCCTAGCAAGTTCTAAACCAGCAAACTTTTTCTGTAAAGTGCCAGACAGTGAATATTTTAGACTTTTAGGCCATACAGTCTCTGTTGCATCCCTGCCTTGTAGTGTGAGTGGGATATGGCTGTGTCTCATTAAAACTCCCTCCCCTTTTTTTTTTTTTTTGAGACAGGGTCTCGCTCTGTCACCCAGGCTGGAATGCAGTGGTGTGATCTTGGCTCACTACAACCTCCGCCTTCCAGGTTCAAGCAATTCTCCTGCCTCAGACCCCTGAGTAGCTGGGATTACAGGTGCATGCCATCACGCCCGGCTAAATTTTTGTATTTTTAGTAGAAACGGAGTTTCAGCGTGTTCACCAGGATGGTCTTGATCTCCTGACCTTGTGATCCACCTGCCTTGGCCTCCCAAAGTGCTGAGATTACAGGCGTGAGCCACTGCGTCCGGCCAATAAAACTCTTACAGCTGGGCATGGTGGCTCACGCCTGTAATCCCAGCACTTTGGGAGGCGGAGGCAGACAGATCACCTGAGGTCAGGAGTTCGAGACCAGCCTGACCAACATGGCGAAACCGCATCTCTACTAAAAATATTTAAAAAATTAGCCAGGCATAGTGGCACATGCCTGTAATCCCAGCTACTCAGGAGGCTAAGGCACCAGAATCACTTGAATCTGGGAGGCGGAGGTTGCAGTGAGCCAAGATCGCTCTACTGCGCTCCAGCCTGGGCAACAAGAGCAAAACTCTGTCTTAAAAAGACACAAATGGCCGGGCACGGTGGCTCAAGCCTGTAATCCCAGCACTTTGGGAGGCCGAGATGGGCGGATCACGAGGTCAGGAGATCGAGACCATCCTGGCTAACACGGTGAAATCCTGTCTCTACTAAAAAAAAAAAGTACAAAAAACTAGCCAGTCGAGGTGGCGGGCGCCTGTAGTCCCAGCTATTCGGGAGGCTGAGGCAGGAGAATGGCGTAAACCCGGGAGGTGGAGCTTGCAGTGAGCTGAGATCCGGCCACTGCACTCCAGCCTAGGCTGCAGAGTGAGACTCCGTCTCAAAACAAAACAAAACAAACAAACAAAAAACCACAAACAAAAATGAAAACTCTTTTTACAAAAACTGGCCCGACAATTCATCCACCTAACCAAAAACAACGAAACTGGCCAGCCCGCCATGGTTTGCCACACTGTGATGAACTCGTGCCCTTGCACTCCAGGTGTGGCACCTGGATCAACGGCCCCAGCCTCTCCTGAGAGCGAGTCAGAAACCTGGAAATCACGCCCCTCCCCAGACCTGCTGAGTCAAGATGTGCATTTGAAGAAGATCCGCAGTGATTGGTGTGCACATTACAGCGTGAGAAGTCCTGGCATAGAGCAGGTACTCAAGCCCGGCCGCTCCTGGGTGTTACCTGGGGAGGTTTAAAAACGTACTGATGCCCAGAGATTCTGACTGATTTGGTACTAGGTAGAGTCCAGGCACTGGGAGTCTGGAAAGCTCCCAGGATTCTCATATATGGTCAGAAGTGAGACTCGATAGAGATGGTCCCCTGAGCATACCCAGTGGTGACTCAGTGATGAAAACACTGCCTCTCAGAAAGACTCAACAGCCCTGGCTCGGCTGTCGAGATGCCCATTTGTTTATACCTTGCCAGGATGCAGGCCTGCACCCAGCCCCGGGGAGGGGCCCCTGCCCACTCGTGGTCTCTTGAGTGGGTTCTTGTGTGGCTTTCACAACCAGGCCACAGAGGACAGAGAGTCCTGGGAGCCAGGCCCAGCCATGTGCAGAGCAAGAAGCCAGGCGCTGTGATTTAGCTCCTGGAGAACATGGAAGTACTTAGATGTCATTGATCCAGAAAGAACGGATGACTGTGGAGTCAGGACGGATCATGTGACCAGAAAGCCTAACCCTGAATTTCACCACAGAACATATTTATAAAAGGAACAAACACGAAGCTGCTGCACGCCAGATGGAGTTCTTTAGAAATTTCCTGGGAGGAGGGCGGGGGTGGGCAGGCATCACAGCACATGCTGCCGTGGATCTGTTGGGGGGACCACCAAAGGCGAGGCATCCGTGAGAGCTAAAGATGCATTAGGAAACAGAATGCCACTTGTGCAGACTCTGGCTGTGGCACCGGGAACTGAGGACAGCAATGCACCATGGGAGTGGTATGCAAATCTGCTCCCAGGAAGCCTGAGGGTGAACTCCTGGGCAGCCTACAGGGGTTGGAATCAGGAATCCCCGCTCCGTCTCTCCAACCCAAAATCTGCACCCCACTCCCGAAAAACTACCATGCACGGGTGCAAAGGAAACACATGGTTCCCCCATTTGCCTTGTGATCACGGCAGCCCCCTTTGTTGCCCCAGCTCCTTCCACACTGGCAGACAGTCCGACCTCTCAGGCCTTCTTCAGCCCAGACACACCTTTGGGCCCTGAAATCAGATGACTAAGCCTCTGACTAAGCTTGCTCAACCATCAGGTGCCATCCACAGATTCGACTTGTGTTTATTTTGGGGAGTCAGCTTCGTTCTTTCACAGATTTTGGGTGCAGATTTTGGGGTCAATGTTCACAGTGTGAATATTTAAAATTTCTGGCCACAGCATCATAATTAGTCCAAAGCGAGGGCTCAGATGTTCATATCTTGGGAGACTTATCTGGCCTATTATTCCCCAAGTCTGGGGAAGGGGTGGCTTGGAGACTTTGGACAGGAAGTTAGGGTCTGTCCTCTGAGATTGTTTGGCATGGGAGACCTCATCGGAACAAAAAGAGAGGCAATCCTACATTGTATTGTCCAGGGAGGGATGGCAGGCATGCCCTGGGCAGCTCCGGGCAAACCAGATATGTGGTCACTCAACCACACCCTGCCACCACGCCACATCGCCATGTCCTTTGGCAGAATGTTGAGATTCGTCGTGCTTTGTTTGGTCAAGACAAAGTGCACTCGGCATCCACGCAAGCTTCACAGCACATACATTTCTCTAACAGGCCACCAGAGCCTTATTTTATCACGTCCGTTGTGCCATACAGAAATTACTCCATTTTTCTTCTACATCCTCCTTCTATATAGTTTTGTTTATACAAAACTAATGGTAGTGCCAGGCCATTGTCCTTTGGAGGGATGAGGAAACTCTTCTCACACACAGCTCAGAAAATGAGGTACACAGCAAAGACCCACGTTGGAGGCCTCTCGGTATACATTTGTGCTGACGCAGGCTGCACTTAGGAGCCATTTAGATATGTAAAAATGCTCTTTTCTAGTGTTTACAAGATACCATGAATCAGATTGCCTCATGTGGTGAAAAGGGCAGAGTAAATGTCCCCAAATGAACGGTTTTTAAATAATTGTGTAGGGAGATTTGCTGTAGGGAGATTGAACAGCCCAGCTCTTGGGACAAGCTGGAGATAGGAACCGTTTGCAGGCAGGCGAATGTTTACTAGGTTTAAAGGGCAGGAGGTGCAGCTAAACAGCTAGAGAAACACTTGTGTGATGTGCCACTGTAGAAATGCTTCCCTAAAGGAATGATATCTGGGATCACTGATTAAACTGGGAAATTAAAAAGTAAGTTTCATCCATTTATTTGCTATATGGCCTTGATGACAATGCCTCACTTTCCTCACCTGTAGAGTTTGAGTAATAGTAGTAGACCCACCCCTGAGGGATACAATCAGATCATGCACACAGGACGGTCTTGGCATGGTGCAGGGCACAGGGCACATTGGAAGGGCTTGGTAAATACCAGCTGTTAATAGTGTACCATTTAATGACTTCCTCATGATCAGTCCCTCCAAATATGTGAGAGTGACACCTGCTTCATCCCTTCCCTGGAGGTGCTGTCTGTTGTCGATCACTGAGCCCCTGCGTGTCCAGGAGTTTGGAGAATCCACAGAAATCCTATCCAAGGGGCCTCTTCATTGCTGTGGCTCCGGTTGTGCTGCTCTGGGGCCTGAGGCCTCTCGTAAGTCACAGACCTGCATCCAGCTCCCTGTGTCGGCCTTCGCCCCAGTGTCCCCAGAGACCTCAACATCTGCATATGCCACACTGGCATCATCATTTTTTCTCCCCAGTCTCTGCTCACCCCGGTGGTCTCTGTCAGAGAACGGCACCCTGGCTTCCCACCATCCTGGCAGGAAAACTGCATATAAATTGCTTCTACTCACTCTCCTTTTCTCTCTCCCTTGCTTTTCTCTCACCAGCAGGTCTCCGGGTTGCCAGGGGTTCCACTTCCTCCCACCTGCCTCTTTCAGACTCCCCGCCCAGAGCCCTTTAACACTGACTGCCAGTGCAGGTGCTGGTGTAAGAAGCTGGGACTCTGCACATCCTGTGGTCCACGGCTCCTGCAGCGTGGGGCTGATGCCACCTTCATAGGACTTCCACCCAAGCTTGCAGCCTTGAGACGCTGCCTCCTTCCTCGGCCTGCTCCCCACTCTCTCACAGGTAGGTCTCCCCAAGATTAATTCCTTGATAAAGCTCTTGCTTGTGAATATATGTCTCAGCGTCTACTTCTGGTGCACCCGACCTCAGGCACCTCATGCTCCGAGCAGACAAGTCTACACACCATCAGGTCAGGGCACTCTGTTCTGTCTCCACTCCATGAGATCCGCCCCTCTGAAATGTTCTTTCTTGCTTTTCTTGCTGCTGGGCCCACTGATACTCAAGGCCCCTTCCAATGGTGCACCGAAGGAACCCTTTCCCGGTTGGCTCACCCTCCCTCTGGCTTCAGCTGAGTGCAACTGGGCTGTGTGCTGTCCACGACCTGAGGCCCTGGGCGTAGGGTCCGCACCCAGCGCTGGCCCTGCCGTGTCTGGTAGGGAAGGCACGTGTATCCCTCCACCCTACCTGTGTACAAAGGTAACAGCATGCTCAATTTACTTTGCATCTTCTCTTTGTCAAACTCCTGGATCATTCCAGTTGCTCAGCAAACCTCCTTTTTCAGCCCTGGTAAGAGTCAGGGCTGAAATTTCCCATGTCCCACCCAGTAAGGCTGTGGAAACAGTGAAAACATTGTGGTGCATTCACGCGGGTTGATACTGGCCACGTGGCCCCTCCCCAGCCCCCCTAGATCTCTCCATGAGCCCACATTTAAAGGGTGACCTTGTCACAGCAGAGAGCTTGGGTACCTGCCCCAGCATCTCAGCAAATGGCCAGTCCAATCCTTCTGTGCATGTGCCTGGCATGTTGTTAAATATTTTGTGGTATGAGTTCTATTTGTGTTGATAGTTTCAGGTAAGAACAAACAGAAGCAGACAGCACCATTACCGTGGAGATCCCCAGGGCCAGCGCACAGCGACCTGTGCTTCTTGGCCCTTTCCTGGTCAAATCAGCCCTGGTACCCTGGCAGATGAGATTCAGATGCTCAGCACCCCCACAGCAACAGTGAGGCAGCTCTGGCAATAAGCAAAAATGGTGGGCGGCAGCCTCCTGGGCGCAGGAGCGTGCCGGGTCCGTGACAGTAGGGAAAGAAAGCTTTCTACCTAACGCCTCCTCTCCTCCAGGACAGTCCAAACAAGTGTGGTCTGGACCCAGAGCATTGGAAGGAGTCTGCCACCAGCCAAAGGGCAGGCTGTTGCCCCTGCTGAGCAGCCCTGGAGAGGCTGGCACATCACATGCAGCATTTTTCCAGGTCATGCCAAAGTTGAGATCTTTTTCCAAGCAGGGCACAAAGGATTCCTACTTAGTGCTTTAAGAAGGAAATCATCGCTGTTTACCTTCAAATGCAGACACCCTGAGTAATTTCAGGCTGGTTTGGACATGCAGGATTTGAAGCAGAGCACAGCAAAGCAGTTTATAGAATTAATCAGGATATGAATGAGTGCAATTTGTTAGATACCGCAATATTGCCTTTCATGCTAATTTTTAAATGGCAGAGGCCATCAGGGGCTGGTGGGGACCAGTGTTCAGTGTCCTGTTGCTAGGAAGAGAGGGATAACGTCATAGTCTGCAGTCCTGGGCATTTTGGGGCCTTATATTGATTGTGCAAATCTCAGCAGGTTTGGCAGGACAGGACTGCTGGTGTCCCCAGCTGTGGAAAGTTTAAGAAATCAAGTAGGCTGGGCGCAGGGGTTCACACCTGTAATCTCAGCACTTTGGAAAGCTGAGGCGGGTGGATCACCTGAGGTCAGGAGTTCGAGACCAGCCTGAACAATATGGTGAAAACCCGTATCTACTAAAAATACAAAAATTAGCCAGGCATGGTGGTGCACACCTGTAATCCCAGTTACTTGGGAGGCTGAGGCAGGAGAATCGCTCAAACCCAGGAGGTGGAGGATGCAGTGAGCCAAGATTGTGCCACTGCACTCCAGCCTGGGCAACAAGAGCGAAACTCCGTCAAAAAAATAAATAAAAATAAATAAATACGTAATCTTTGGCTGAATAAAGAATAAAACTCTATACACACACCCACTGTCACATACACACATACAACACACACACACCCTTTATAAGGGGCACATGCTCTGAAATTGTGTAAAAATAGTATGAACGAATTGATGTGACTGTGGCTTCAAAGGTAGATGAGTTCAGTTATGAGTTGGAATTTTCTTCCTGTCGGCTGAAGTGGGTTCACTTGAACAAATACCGCATTTGCAGTCAAGAAAGACCTACATTTCCGGCCGGGCGCGGTGGCTCAAGCCTGTAATCCCAGCACTTTGGGAGGCCGAGATGGGCGGATCACGAGGTCAGGAGATCGAGACCATCCTGGCTAACACGGTGAAACCCCGTCTCTACTCAAAAGAATACAAAAAACTAGCCGGGCGAGGTGGCGGGCACCTATAGTCCCAGCTACTTGGGAGGCTGAGGCAGGAGAATGGCATGAACCCGGGAGGCGGAGCTTGCAGTGAGCCCAGATCGTGCCACTGCACTTCAGCCTGGGCGACAGAGCGAGACTCCGTCTCAAAAAAAAAAAAAAAAAAAAAAAGAAAGACCTACATTTCCATCACAGGTAGGCAGCCTTGGGTGAGATGAACAAACGCTTGGCACATGCCGAGTCTATCAGCATTTAGTCATACATGTAGTTACACAGCCTTGCTGATTTCATCTCAGTTTGTTTTCCTGGAAAGGACCTTGAGCTGCTGCATGAAAATTACATGTTAGTGGTGGGAAAAAGAAAACAACACAAAAGTGGCTTTTCTTGAGTAGCTGTCAGCAGTGGGAGGGGTGCGGTGGAGTTGGAAACCATTTCTCCTGTGGCTGGCAATTGCCACTTATAGATCTATTTATTTGGAGGGAAAAGAGCTGACACAAAAGGCTCTCTCTGAAATTCTGTGCGTAGAACAAAGCGGCACACGGCGAGATGTAGAATTCCATTAGAGGACGGCCCTGGCACTCGCTGTCCTTCACAACGACCACCCCGTAGGCCCATGAATAGAAGCGCCAGCCACCCACAGCCTCGGTGCCCGGCAGCGTGTCTCCAGGAAGGAAAGGCCCGGGCACAATGCATTTCTCTCAGGTTTGGCTCAGCTTCCCCGGGGTTTGCACCGCCACAGAGAAACCTATCTCCTCCAGGGACCCACAGTTGCGGAGGCCACTCCATGCTGTCGCCCCTTCCTGTCCCTCTGAAACATTTCTTCCTCCCACTCATTTCTCCTAGATGATATTTTAACTAGTATTTTCTTGACATTTTAAATAAACAATTAAATACAATCTTGAGTTTCAAGTTCTCTTGAGCAAAAATATTCAGTGCCTCAAACTCAGCAGAGGCAAAAAAACAAACTCACCGACGTCTCCCACATCCCCTCCTGCACTCCCTACTTGGGTCAGAGGTGTCCGCACAGTGGCGAGTCAATCTCACAGCCCCTGCCTGTGGGCTTCTCCCAGGTCCCTGCATCTTCCTGTTCCCTGTCCTGGCCCCTCTCCTCTGTTTCCACTGCCATGCCCTGAGTACACAGCCTCTGCCCGCTCTCCTGCCCCAGCCAGAGACTGTCCCCAGCGGTGCCTCCTCCACACCACCGCCAGGTGTCCACCAGGACAGGTCTGTCCCTGCCACCCTCACCCACCCCAACAGAGGGTGGGTATGCACACACACATCCAACACACACACAACATACACACCCAACACACACAACATACACACCCAACATACACACAATTCACACAGAATACACCCAAGACACATCCCAACACACAACGCACAATACAACACAGCCAACATACACAACACACACCCAACACACACCCACAACACACACCCAACACATACCCACAACACACACATGCAACACACACAACTCACACACAATACACCCAACAAACACACTGTATACCCAACAACACATACCCCAACACACAAAACATGTACACAACACAGCCAACACACACAACACACACACAACCCAATCAACACATCACACAATACACACATAACACACAGCCACAACACACACACCCAACACACACACAACTCACACACAACACATACACAATACACACACAACACATCCAACACACCCAACACACATGCAACACACATTGCACAACTCACAACACCTACCTCATACACACACAACACACACATAACACATCCAACACACACAACACATACTCAACACACAAACACAACAAACACAACACAGCCAACACACACAACACACACATCCAATACACACACAACACACAACACAGCCAATACACACAACACATACTCAGCACACACAACCAACACACATTCACAATACACACCTAATATACACCCAACACACATGCCCAACACACACAATACACATCCAACACACACACCACACATACACATACCCAACACATATACACACAACACATATGCAACATACATCCAATACACAACAAAAGCACCACCCACACACATACCTTACACCCCAATATGCACACCCCAATACACACACACCACACACCAACAGGACCACATCACACACAAAACACACACATACCCAACACACACAATTCACCCAACACACAAATGCAACATACACACCCCCAAAACACACGCAACACACATTTCCCAATATACACAAGACATAATACATTCAACAAGCACAGCACATATATCCAACACACACATAGCACATACATTCCCAACACACACAATACCCACAATACATCCAACAAACACACACCAAACCCGATAACACACAACATACACACAACACACACAACATATACAAGACACATACAACAATACACCCAACATATTCAACACACACATACATACACACACACACACGCTCCTGTTGGCCCCTTATGATGTTCAGAATAACACCTCTAAGCCATCCCAGCCTGAAGTACAAAGCCTGCCACAGCCCAGCCCTCTCCAAAGATGACACATTTAGGTACTATTTGAAATAAACTATCACTTGCACTCAAAAGACGTTTTCAGTGCAATATTTTGTGGTCGTGTTTATCTGTTCTGTAGGCAACAACAAAACATACACACACACACACAAACATACACATATATACGCACATACATACACACATACACATATGCATGCACACATATGCATATACACATATACACACATACATACAAACACACACACACATGCAGATATACATGCATGCACATATACACACACGCGTACACACACATACACATATGCACACACATATGAAGTATAATACATCTGTGAAGGGAGAGAAGGGGAAATTGTTCCAAGGTGGGCTCTCTGCCCTTGTAACTTTGGAGCAGAGGAAGGGGTGAGGTTCCCATAGGATCTAGACACTGATGCAGAGACTACTAGCTCACAGTCGCCATCTTGGTTACAACCCATCACAGCAGCTGTAATCCCTGATTTATCTATCTGTGACTGAATGAAGAGTCTTCCAGGGCAGGGGTCACGTCTTCATCTGCGTGTACTGGCTGGTTAGCGCAGGGTGTGAGCTGGGCTTGAAACCCCTATAATCTATACGGAACCAGGATCTGAGAGCTCTCCTGTACTGGGGAATGGAATGGGCAGTGGTGTGGGGTTGTGGTCCTTAGTAATTTGGGTGTGAGCCTCCATAAACTTGCATTTGCAAATAGCTCCTAAAAGTAACTTGCGGTAAGCTTCCAAAACCCTTCAGGCAGAATGCTTTTTGGGCATGGGGGTGCTCCTTAAGCCAATCCACAGCAATGTGGACTTCTTGGAGACACTGAAGCAGGGGCAGGCCTAGGGGAGTTGGCTGGAATCTTGTGATGGAATTTACAGTCTTAGAAAGGCCTGATTGTCCCTAAAATATCTTCCCCTACTAAACCTGTCATCACATCTGCAATCCTCCCTCTGGCTGTGGCTGTGGTTCTGAGCCCTAGCTGCACCTTAGAGGCACCTGCAAAGCTCAAGCCGGACACTCGAAGCTTCCACCAAAGATTCGAGTTCCATGGTCTGGGGTAGGACCTGGGCATCAGTTCTTTTTTTTCTTTTTTTTTTTTTTTTGAGACGGAGTCTCGCTCTGTCACCCAGGCTGGACTGCAGTGGCCGGATCTCAGCTCACTGCAAGCTCCGCCTCCCGGGTTCACGCCATTCTCCGGCCTCAGCCTCCCGAGTAGCTGGGACTACAGGCGCCCGCCACCTCGCCCGGCTAGTTTTTTGTATTTCTTAATAGAGACGGGGTTTCACCGTGTTAGCCAGGATGGTCTCGATCTCCTGACCTTGTGATCCGCCCGTCTCGGCCTCCCAAAGTGCTGGGATTACAGGCTTGAGCCACCGCGCCCGGCCCATCAGTTCTTTAAAAGCTCTCCAGATGATTCCAAGGGGTGGTCAGGACTGAGACCCCGTCACTGACACGCCAGGAGCCACAGAGCAGCGGGTCCTCTTCTTTATGTTTCTCCACTTGCATTCATGAGATTGTTTCAAGAGAGTTCCTATTACTGAGCTGCCAACGGTACCTGCTTCCATTTTCATTTTAAAATAATAAATGTATGCAATAATTATTTCAAGATTGTCCCCTTAGAGCTTGCTGCCTCTAAGTACTCACGAGTGAGGCCATGTGGCCCTCGGCAGAGGAAGGCTCAGATTTTGCCACTCAGTTTGCTGAGTACAGACAGGGGGAGTACTTCTGACAGTCACAGAATTTTATATTCTTTTTGTCTTTTTTTTAAGACCCAGGGTCTTGTCTGGTCTTGAACTCCTGGCCTCAAGTGATCATCCTCCAGACATTATTATTATTATTTTTTTTTTTTGAGACGGAGTCTCACTCTGTCACCCAGGCTGGAGTGCAGTGGCTGGATCTCAGCTCACTGCAAGCTCCTCCTCTCGGGTTCACGCCATTCTCCTGCCTCAGCCTCCCGAGTAGCTGGGACTACAGGCAACCGCCACTTCGCCCGGCTAGTTTTTTGTATTTTTTAGTAGAGACAGGGTTTCACCGTGTTAGCCAGGATGGTCTCGATCTCCTGACCTCGTGATCCGCCCGTCTCGGCCTCCCAAAGTGCTGGGATTACAGGCTTGAGCCACCGCGCCCGGCCCAGACATTATTCTTAGTCTTAGTTTTATATGGATTAATTCATACCCAAAATGGATATTGGCTAAATAAATAACGCACTTGAAATGCTGACATTTATGAAGAAAATAATGATTATGTTATTTTCTGATTATATTAAGTATTCCTTAAATATTTTACCAATTGCATTCATTGAATTGAAACTCTTAAAGGACAGTCTCTGGTGTCTCAAAATCTTGTCTAAAAGAGAAAATACAGTGATTCTTTTATCCAGTTGCTTTTCTGTTTATTAAAAATAAAACTCGACAAAAGAGGCATCTTCCCTCTTACCACTTTCAGACAAAATATGAGCATTTTAGAGAACCGAGTTCATGATCCATTCTTGATGCCCTAAGAATGATTCACTTCAAGCTGCATTTTACCATTTGTTGTTTGCTCATCAAACACAGTATAACAGGTCATTTTAAGAATGGTTTGTCAATGAATTGTGCTTTCTCATGTGAAAGTGGGGCACGGTGGCTCAGGCCTGTAATCCCAGCACTTTGGGAGGCTAAGGTGGAAACATCTCTTGAGCCTAGGAGTTGGAGGCCAGCCTGGGCAACATAGTTAGACAACAAAAATTTAAAAACAAAAATCAGCCATATGTGGTTGTAGCTACTGAAGAGGCTGAGGCAGGAGGATCCCTTGAGCCCAGGAGTTTGAGACTGCAGTGAGCTATGCTCGCAGCACTACGCTCCAGCCTGGGTGACAGAGCCAGACCCTGTCTCTAAAAAACAAAAAAAGAAAAAAACCAAAAGAGGTCAGGCACGGTGGCTCACACCTGTAATCCCAGCACTTTGGGAGGCTGAGGCGGGTGGATCACCTGAGGTTAGGAGTTCGAGACCAGCCTGGCCAACATGGTGAAACCCCGTCTCTGCTAAAAATACAAAATTAGCCGGGCGTGGTGGCACACGCCTATAATCCCAGCTACTCTGGAGGCTGAGGCAGGAGAATTTCTTGAACCCAGGTGGCAGAGGTTGCAGTGAGCTGAGATCACGCCACTGCACTCCAGCCTGGTCGACTGAGTGAGACTCTGTCTCACAAAAGAAAGAAAGAAAAAATAATGTGAAATTTGTCAGAATCAAGATGGAGTCACTTGTGTCAAACCCTGACAAAATGGAGCTGGGTAAAACCATGAAGGAAGGGTTTTCATGCACAATTGTCTGGTAACGAAAATTATCACAAAAATCTCTGCCCAAACCAGGCCACTGCAACCTTATACAAAAAATAATTCTGCAAGGAAATCTGCTCAGCAACTGCCTTGGACTGATACCACCCTTGTTATTGATCCATGTAGTCAAGGATAATTGTTTCAACACACCTTGTATAATCCTCTTCATTTTACCTTTAAAAACACTTGTCTTCCCGTCCCTCCCTGAATATGCCCATCGCTTATCATGGCACACATATTCAGCACTGTGATGCCCGTTCCTAAATACACTCATTGTCTTCGGAGAATCCTCCTCTGTTTGTTATTCAGACTCACACTCATGTAAAAATTCAAGTAGGTTAAATAGCACAAACCACCCATTAAATGAGAAAAGTGAGAATGCATCAAACAAATTACAATCATCATTAATATTACATTCGAAACACTTTGTAAGACATCCTTTAATACACTGATCTAAAATAAGCTACTAACATTAAGATGAGGTGTGCTCAATGGCATGTAAAAATAATGCTTTTTTATTTTGAAGGAGACTTTTCATATTATACATTGCGTGAAAGAGGTTCATAGACCGAACACTTATGGGAAACAGCCTCTTTCCTTTAACTCGATTA
This sequence comes from Theropithecus gelada, assembly GCF_003255815.1. Taxonomy (NCBI): domain Eukaryota; kingdom Metazoa; phylum Chordata; class Mammalia; order Primates; family Cercopithecidae; genus Theropithecus; species Theropithecus gelada. The sequence goes on along the minus strand of NC_037671.1, from coordinate 6,507,565 downwards.
TTGGAATCACACAGTAACTTGTTAAACAGAGACTTTGGGTTTCCACCCAAACCCACAAAACAGAGTATCCAAGAGAAATGCCAGGCCCCTCTATTTTTGTTTGTTTGTTTGTTTATTGTTTTTTTTGAGACAGAGTCTCGCTTCTTCACCTAGGCTAGAGTGTAATGGCGTGATCTCGGCTCACTGCAACCTCCACCTCCCAGGTTCAAGCAATTCTCCTGCTCCAGCCTCCCCAGTAGCTGGGATTGCAGGCATGTGCCGCCATGCCCAGCTAATTTTTGTATTTTTAGTAGAGATGGGGTTTCGCCCTGTTGGCTAGGCTGGTCTTGAACTCCTGACCTCAAGTAATCCACCCGCCTTGGCCTCCCAAATTGCTGGGATTACAAGCATGAGCCACTGCGCCTGGCCAGGCCCCTCTATTTTTAATAAGCACCCCAGACGATTCTGATGATGAACCTGGTGTGGGAAACACCCATCTTGTTAGAAAGCAGGTCCCAGGGGCAGAAAGAAGCCAGAATAGCATGTTTGCTGGCAGGGGAAGGAACTGACTAGGTAGAAGGAGGCCAGATCTGAATGTAGTCCTGCCATGGAAGATCCTAGAAAGCTGGGGTAAAGGCAGGAAGAACCAAAAGGGATGAATGAAGGATCAGGCGAGGCTTAAAGATGCAATGCAGTAGACCCAATTACTTCTCTCAGATGTGTCTCATATTACGTAAACTTGGAAAGTTACTGACCTCAGTTTCCTTGTCTGTATAATGGGGATTAAAAAAAAAAAATCAATGTCCTCAGAGTGCTGTAAGGATTAAATAAAATCATCTAGGCAAAGCATTTAAACCCAAAGCAGCTAAACATAAACCGAGAACCCAAAGAGAGGCTGAGAATAGTTCTGAAGAGTGATTTTGGCTGTCTTTGACCTGTCTTAGTGAAATTATTGTATTTTGTGAAACTACCTACCTGTATGTTTTCCTGCTTTTTTAGGGAAGGACAATTCTTTATAAATCCCACCAGTCTGGGATCCCATGTCATTTCACTCGGCTGGTCCTTCAATCATTAAACACTCTCTCCAAGCCTGGAAATTATTATTTTTTTTTGAGGTGGACAAGTTGGAGCATTTAGTGAATAAGGCTAGACAATGCTGTGTTTTTAACATAGTTTCTGCAGGATTTTCTGTGTGAAGATGATGTTCTAGAGAAAGGGAGTTTTATGTTGCCAACCTCTATTAAGTGAGCAAAGAAGTGAGGTTGGGGGTTGGGAGCTGCACATGCTGAGATCTTTGATTTAATTCTCACTGAAAGCAATCTTTTATTTAACATCTTTCCACGATGAAAATGTAATTGTTAGCTAGGCTTACAAATTGGAGGCACAATTCTAAAGACCATAGAATAACTCACTGGAAGCATACAAACTGGTAATGAGATTAGAGGCTCAACTCTCAGACATCACAGGGACTAAAATACATATTCAAATGCCCTCCTGTATCTTTCAGGAAGCCAGGGATGGACTCCCAGTGCAAATAAATGTTATGCAAATACAGTGTGCATCCATTAGAGAAGTGATGAAAAACAGAAAGAAAGTAATCTTGAGACCTCCCTTTTCCTTAAAGAAAAGATGTGGCTGTTTCCGAATTGCTCCCCTCCAAGGACACGTCTGCTCCCTTCTCCGCCTGGCTGGCTTTGCAGAGGTTGAAGGGGAAGACCTGGGAAGACACATGCCAATGAACCCCGCCTGGCTGCTGGGCAACCAGGGTGCTCAAGATGCAAACTGAGCTGCAGCAATAAAGTCAAAAGGAGGAAAAAGAATGAAATGGTGGTTTTCATCTTTATCCCTTGTGGTTAGGCATGGTTCCTCTCAATCTATTGTTAGACTTGATTGTGTTTGCGTATCTCTACTTGCCTTTCAGACACAATGCTCTTCACTGCTTAAAATGATTAGTATATTCCAGCAGCAATTCCTACAGCAGAAGTATGCCGCATGGTGATGATTCTTTGTATCAGAAGAATTTGATCGGGAGTTTGGGACATTCCTGTTCATAAAGTTACATATCCGTGGGTTCTGTCCTTGATGATTTTTTCTCTCTAGTCTATAGTCTGACTAAAATCTAGCACGAGAAATGTGTAAGTGAATTTTAGAAGAAGAACATGAGTCATCTGCTATGATAAATCCAATGTGCCATTTAAAATTTACTAAGAAGGTCTAAAACCAGTGCCTTTCAAATCGTGAACTCACCTGGGTTTGCTGGTGCAAGTTTGTATTTCCAGTTACTCAGGAGGCTGAGGAGGGAGGATTGTTTGAGGCCACAGTGCAGTATCAACGTGTCTGGAAATAGCCATTGTACTCCAGTCTGGGCAACACAGGGAGATCTCATCTCTACGAAGTGTTTTTTAATATTATGAACTCAATCCGTAAGTGAGCTCATTACCATGAAGCAAGTTTCCTCTTAAATGGGTGAGGCTGGGTGCGGTAGCTCACGGTTGTAATCCCAGCACTTTGGGAGGCCAAGGCGGACGGATCACTGGAGGTCGGGAGTTTGAGACCAGCCTGGCCAACATGGTGAAATCCCGTCTCTACTAAAAATACAAAAAGTAGCCAGGCATGGTGGCGCCTGCCTGTAATCCCAGCTCCTTTGGATGCTAAGGCATGAGAATTGCTTGAACCTGGAAGGTGGAGGTTGCAGTGAACTGAGATGGTGCCATAGCACTCCAGCCTGAGCAACAGAGCAAGACTGTCTCAAAAAAAAAAAGGGTGAGAAAATGGGGAAAATAACAAATGGTCTGATGTCTGGGTGTGACCCCAAACCTTATTCTCCAGGTAGCATTCTCTAGAAGGGATAGAAACCATGGGTACACACTGAGTGTTAGGAGACACTATGCAGAGCTCATATCGATCCAGGCAGGGATGTAGCGGTGGTTGCTTACAATATGCTATTAGGTTGGTGCAAAAGTAATTGTGGTTTTTGCTACTAAAATAATGGCAAAAACAACAATTTCTTTTGCACCAACCTATACAAATTTCTTCTACTTTGAAAACAAAACTGTGGCAGAATTAAAAATTGGTGTGTGAACTTATCAGCGATGACGAGATGATCGGTTTCTAGAATATCATCTTTCCTTTCCCGCAGTCCCCAAGAGCCTGATGATTCATGATCTCTTAGGCTAACAAATCTAAATTTCAAAAAGATAATAGAAACCCTGACCACTTAGTTACTTCCCAAGGCACAGAGTACTTATTTATCTTTTTTTTTTAAATAGATGGAATCTCCCTCTGTTGCCCAACCTGGAGTGCAGTGGTGCGATCTCGGCTCACTGCAACCTCCACCTCCCAGGTTCAAGCAATTCTCCTGCCTCAGCCTCCCAAATAACTGGGATTACAGGTGCCTGTCACCACGCTCCACTAATTTTTGTATTTTTAGTAGAGACCGGGTTTCACCATGTTGGCCAGGCTGGTCTGGAGCTCCTGACCTCAGGCGATCCACCCACCTTGGCTTCCCAAAGTGCTGGGATTATAGGCGTGAGCCACAGCGCCTGGCCTTTGTTTATCTTTATGTAAGAAACAGTCAGAGTACAGAAGTATTCTCTGCTCATATTGATGCTGTTCTTACTCTGTTTGCTACCTGGTAATAAAAATATGTTGAAGGAATGAGTGGTGAACGGATGGAAAAATATGGATAAAGAGGAACGTTTGCAGGGAGATAATATATTTTTGTTTACAGTTACAGAATATGTTTTTATTACGGTTGGATCAATATATTTTAAAAAATTAAAAAATACATGTAAAAAAACTGCTTAATTGGGTAAATAGTCATAGGTTTTGCATCTGGATTTATAATTAGCAAACCGGAAAAAAAAGACAACTTCCGGATCACCAATAAAATTACCGATGTATTTAGAAGTTTCATTTCCTTAGGAAGTGTGCTTATTCATAACATGTTTTCATAGAAACTTTTTTTTTTTTTTCTGAGACAGAGTCTCGCTCTGTTGCCCAGGCTGGAGTGCAGTGGTGCGATCTCGGCTCACTGCAACCTCTGCCTCCCTGGTTCAAGCAATTGTCCTGCCTCAGCCTCCTGAGTAGCTAGGATTACAGGCGTGCACCACCACGTCTGGCTAACTTTTGTATTTTAGTGGGGTGGGTGGGGGGTGTCTCACCATGTTAGCTAGGCTGGTCTCGAGCTCCTGACCTCATGATCCACCCACCTCATTCTCCCAAAGTGCTGGGATTACAGGCATGAGCCACCGCACCCAAGCAGAAACTTTTTTAAAGTGTTGTTTTCCTGCCATTTTGTTGTTCCACTGACCGGCTGGGAGAATACCCACCAAGTACTGGTTAAGAAGAGAGAATACCAAAGTCCCCCACACCTTTGCTTCCCTCCTTCTCACGCTCCCCAACTAAGAGAACTGTGTGTTCGTCCTTCCTCAGACAGAAGAGTTCCTGGAAATGCCTTTTGTTTGAAAACACTGACTGTGCCTCACAGCTCAGAGCTGAGAACAGTGGACAAGTCTGGCTATTAAGGAATAAACCTTGTGAAGCAGGCGGCGGTGGAAGACACGGTCCGCTTCTTGTACGGTGGAGAGTCTGATTTGGGATAATTTGGGATATGGGCAAATATGTTCACCCACCTTCCTAAAATGCGTTTAACTTGATATTTATATGAAACAGTTATTAAACATTTGAGAATGGTCTGAATAATGTGTGCCGGCCTGTCTGTTTTCCTGTTAGTCTCTGGTTTGAAGGAGGGGTATTCCCAGATTCGGGGTCATTTTCCCCTGGGCAGTCATCCTTCCTCATTTCTTACACCTCATGCAGGAAAATGAACCACCACAGCCACAGGCAGGTGAAATCCATCGGCTATGCCCAGTTTCTCCCCAATATCCTTAGCTATTAATGTCATTCGTTTTTTGGAAGCCACTTCAAAGCCTTTTTGGAATAAAATAGTTATTATACATCATTCAGCAGTATGCGTGCAGTTGCATTCTGGGAGGAATTACATTTCTTCTAATGTTGGACTCAACATCACTGGAATTAATTCATTAGAAAACACTCTTTTGGCCGGGCACGGTGGCTCAAGCCTGTAATCCCAGCACTTTGGGTGGCCGAGACGGGCGGATCACGAGGTCAGGAGATCGAGACCATCCTGGCTAACACGGTGAAACCCCGTCTCTACAAAAAAAAATACAAAAAACTAGCAGGGCGATGTGGCGGGCGCCTGTAGTCCCAGCTACTCGGGAGGCTGAGGCAGGAGAATGGCGTGAACCCGGGAGGCGGAGCTTGCAGTGAGCTGAGATCCGGCCACTGCACTCCAGCCTGGGCGACAGAGCGAAACTCCGTCTCAAAAAAAAAAAAAAAAAAAAAAAAAAAAAAAAAAAAA